>NC_092872.1:741597191-741717191 GCF_028372415.1 Notamacropus eugenii
ACTTATTATCTGCTCAGCCTTAGGCAAGTCATTTATTCTCCACCTACTTCAATTTCTTTGTATGTAAAATTGGGATAATAATAACTTCTACCACCTAGGATTGTTCAAACCCCACCTTGGGAATTTCCTAGTTGTGTGACTCTACGAAAGTCACCTCTCTGGACCTCAGATCCTCATCTGTAAAAATAAAAAAAATGGACTCCAAGACCTCTAGGACCCTTGCAGTTAGAGGACTGCATTAGGTTCCTGAGCATTAGGTTTCCTGCTCTCAAAGTAAGATATAGTATAAGTATTTCTAACGTGGCAGAAGGAAATAAATTATCAGGCAGGAGACTATAATGGTTCAATTAAAAGAAGCACAGGGTTTCAGGGTTAGAAGAGACCTCATGGGCTATCGAGTCCAATTTGTACCTAAAAAATAAACCCTTTGACAGTATCCCCAAGTAGTGGTCAGTCAACTTCTATGGTAATCCTTCAGTGAGGGGAAACCTCCCATCTTGCTGAGCTGTCCACTCAACTTGGAGAGAGCTTGAATTATTAGGATGTTCCCCCTCACATCATGCCTGCTCCCCTGCAATTCCCATTCCCATGTGTTATTTCCAGTTCTCCACTCTCGTGACAGATTATATTTTCTTCTATGGAGCACCCTATCAAGTATGGAGTCATCCCTAATATAGCTTCCCTATGCCTTCTGTTCTTCGGGTCTACATGGCCAGCTACACCAGACACTCATACAGCATACAAGGAGTCTATCCTGGGAAGGATACAATGGGAAGGACTCCAGCTCTAGAGTCAGAGTGAAATAAAAAAAGCAGTTAGCACCGACTATGTGCCAGGCGTTGTGTTAAACTCTGAAAATACAAATGCAACCAACAACCAAAGAGTTCTTGCCCTTGAGAAGTTTACATTTCAGTGAGAGAAAAGAAGGCATAAAAGGGACTTGAAAAGGAGAAAGGGGGATGGGGTAGAGGGAGAAGGCACCAGGTCGGGAACATGGCGGAGGAAAAAGTCTAGAGAGCTGGCCAGAGAGGAGTGGAAGACTGACTGTAGATGGCCTGGGCATTTCTCTTAAAATGGAGGTTTGGGGAGGAATGGACCAATCAGAGGGAGAGCTCACAGGCTGGGGTTAGAAGCTGTGAGTCAGAGTGATGGAGGACTGGGGTTTAAATCCTGCCTCTAATCCCTACCATGCCATGTCCTAGCACAAATCACATGATGTTCCTGCCTTCTAATTTCTTCATCTGTAAAATAAGGTAGGACTAAGATGATGTCCGAGGTCCAGGTCTAGATCCAAGATCCTTTGACCTTCCACCCCCCCAGGCCCTGCCCCAGCATTCTCTAGCTTATCCATATCCTTTCTGAAAGGACATATCCCAAACTGAATACAATCCCCTATATGTGATCTGACCAGGGTAGAGATCAGGGCTAGCTTCACCTCCTAGTCCAGGACATTCTGTCTCTCTTAAAGCAGTCTAAGATTGCATTCATTTTGTTGGCTCCATAATCATACTAATATCTCATATTAAGCTTGCTGCCCAGTAAGACCCCCAGATTTTTTTTTAAGATAAATTGTTGTCTAGTCAGGCCTTGCTCATGTCAGGCTCAGAAAGTTTGATCCTGAGTGTAAGACTTTAGATCCACCCCTTATAAAGGTCATCTTCTTAGCATGAGAAGCAGTATAAAGCATTAGTTAGAGAGCTGGTCCAGGAGCCGGTAAAATCTGAGACTGAGCCCTGTTTCCAACATATGCAGAATGTATGACCCTGGGCAAGTCACAACATGGGGATTTTTGAGGCAAAAACTGTAGAGAGAGATAATCTCCTTTAGTAGAGATTTTTCACCAGGATCTCCAAACAAATGAAGTTCCACACCCAGTCCTTTTCCCTTATTCTATTTAAAGAGGAAGGAAGGAAACAAGCATTGATTAATTGTCCACTCTGTGCCAGGTACCATGGGAAGAGCTTTGCAAATATTATCCTGTACTATCCAAGCAACAAATGGTGCTATTATCCCCATTCTGAAGATGAGACACCTGAAGCAGAAGGAGATGAAGTAACTTGCCCAAGGTTATTCAGCTATTAAGTATCTGAGAGAGGATGCGAAATCAAGTCTTCCTCACTAAAAGTCCATTTCAGAACTTTACCTACCATGCCATCTACATGTCTATTTCATTTATTGTTGTTTGGTTGTTTTTAGCTGTGTTTTTCTCTTCATGACCCCATTTGGGTTTTCTTGTCCAAGATAATTGAGTGGTTTGCTAGGCCTTTGCTTAGGCCCAGCTCTAATGTCTTCTCCTCCAGAAACCTCCCTTGATCTGCCTGGTTGGAAATGACTTCCCCCTCCCGCCCTGCTCCTTCTCCTACCTCAGACCTTGACTCCTTTGGGGTCTTCTTCCATTCTCTTCTACTTGAACGTTGTTTCAGTCTTTACTGAATATCTGTTTCTTATACATGCAGGGCAGAACCAGCCACACTGTCACATCCGGCATGATTCTTGGTCAATTCCTTGGTCAAGTTACAACTCACTATAGCTAGTGTAGAGTTCTGTATGCCATATATTTTCCATGCTGATGATTCTCAAATCCCCTTATCCAGCTCTACTCTTTCTCCTAACCTCCTGATTCACATCTCCAGCTACCTACTGAATGTCTTGAACCACATGACTTGTAGACACCTTAAACTCAACATCTCTAAAGCAGAACTCCAAAGCAAAGTTCCTCTGAAATCCTTCTCCATTCCTAATTCCTTTATTACTGATGAGGGTCTCTCAGTCACCCAGCCTCAGAATCTAGGTGTCATCCTCAACCCCTCATTCACTCTTACCACCTATATACAATTTGTTGTCAAGTTCTATTGATTTTCCCTTTTTAACATCTTTACTATGTGGTCTGTCCTCTCCCCTGACAAGATTACCAACCCTCATCACTTCCAGCACATACAATAGATATTAGAGGAGCCTTTGGTTTAATGTTTCTGCCTAAAATCTGTATTCCAGTCCACTCTCCTTCCATCTAAAGTGCAGGTCTGGCCTTGTTGCCCTAATATTCAGTAGACTCCAGTGGCCCCCAATCACCTCTAGGATAAAATATACAATCTTCTGTTTGGCACAGCCTATCCCCACCCCTTCACATTCTTATCCCTTACTCCTTCACCCTTTCTGACCCAGTGATACCAGAATCCTTAACGTTTCTCAAACAAAGAACTCCAGTTTCCAGTCTGGGCATTTTCATTGAGTGTTTAAGGGAGGCCCCAGAATTTAAGAAGCAACTTTCAGAGGTTTAAAGTGAGAAAGAAAAATTCATTCCATTGAACATGTGGACAATTTAACTATACTAATATGATGGTATCATCAAAATTAGCCTTGGTCTCTTGAAAGGGGTTTCCTCCTACTTATATTTGATTATAAGTTAAATTATGGCAAAAATTCTACCTTAACGTTCCCTAAAATTGCCAAATTTTCAGAAGAATGAAGTGGCACCGAGGGAGGAGGGAAGGGGGGGAGGAAAGGAAACCACCTCCCACTGCCCACTAAGGCCTGGAGCTAGAATTAACTGTGCCAAGTTGTTGAAGTCGAAACAGGAAGGCCATTTTTACCTCAAGGACATTGGGGACCATGTGATATAAAGCAAGGTAGTAATTAGAGCTCTGTGGGAAGAGTTTAATTGTCCATTTCTACCTTCTTTACCTATAATATAAATATTTTGAGGCCAGAATCTGGTCTCATGGAGTGATGACCAGCTGTGTGACCCTGGACAAGTCCATGACCTCAAAGATCTCTTCAAGATCTATATAACCTTACACTTTAGAGACAAAGCTCGATCCTGGGTCTTCTGGATAGTTTTCCTTCCATTATCCCACATTGGTTCTTGCAAAGTTTCCTACTTTGCATAAAATAACATTTATAAAATTATTATGCATATTCTAGTATACTTCTGGGTGTGTTTAGTGTTTGAACTAGACCTGTAGTTTATTTGGTGTAGAGAGCTCCCAAAGGAAAGAATCAATTCTTTAGAGTCCTAGAGAATTGCCTGGGAGCAGTCAGAAATTATGGGACTCATCCAGGGTCCCAAGTGCCAAGGTGGGTGTCACTGGGTCTTCAGTTTGCATCCACTATTTCACCCTGACTCATCTGGGTCTACAACAGGTACTTCCACTCTGTCTCCTCATTCACTGGTGGAATCTTCGTTTTCTAAAGAGAAGTGCTCTCTCCAAAGTTCCTAATCATCTCTTTATTGCCAGGTCATTCATCTTTCTTGGCTTCTGTGCAGCCTTTGATGCTGTCAACTGCTCTTTTCTCTCCAGGTTTTCAGGATATTGCTTCTCTCCCTACTTATCTCTTTTTTTTCTTTTCTCTTTTTAGTATCATTTGCGGATCTTCCTCCAGGTCTCACTGGCTTAAAAACTGAAAAAAAAAATAAAAGAGGAACTTGGTGGATCATTTAGTCCAATCCACTCATTTTTAGTCAGAGAAACTAAGGATCAGAAAAGGAAAAAACCAGGACTGAAGCCATAGAAATTTGGAGGCTGTAAGGAACTCTGAGTCCTAACAGTTTTCCTATATACCCCCTTCTCTCCTCTGACATTGCCATCACTTTGGTGCAGCCACTCATCACCTTATACCTGCTGGTGGGTCTGTACTCCCTAAGTGTCTCCTCACTCCAATCTATCCTCCTTTCAGCCACTAAAGTAATTTTCCTAAAGCACAGGTCTGATCATGTCATCCCCCTACTCAATAAACTCCTGTCTCTCCCTATTGCCTCCTATGTTTGGCTTTTAAAGCCCTTCATACCTTGGCCTGTCCCTGCATTTCCAGTCTTCTTATACCTTGTTCCACGTTCGGTACTCTTGGATCCAGTGACACTGGCCTCCTTGTTGCTCCTCACATACTGTCCTCCATCTCCTGATTGGGAGCACTTTCACAGGCTGTTCCCTGTACCTGATATTATTTTTTTTTCTTATCTCTTCCTCCTATTTTCTCTGTTTTTCTTCAGGTCTCAATTTAAGTTCTGTTTTCTATAGGATGCCTTTCCCAATTCCCATTTAATTCTAGAGCCTTCTCTCTGTTCATCACCCCTAATTTGTCCTGTGTCCAGCTTGTCTGAGTTATGTTCATTTTTGAAGAGGACCAATGATATCCTGGGTAGTGTATTGACTTGTGGGAATTGGGTTAAAGTGAGGCAGAGTTTCACAAAGTTGTCAGCC
Organism: Notamacropus eugenii; assembly: GCF_028372415.1. Taxonomy (NCBI): domain Eukaryota; kingdom Metazoa; phylum Chordata; class Mammalia; order Diprotodontia; family Macropodidae; genus Notamacropus; species Notamacropus eugenii. The sequence goes on from NC_092872.1 coordinate 741,602,393, forward strand.
TCACTCTCCCTGAACCACTGAAGTCCATAGATAGGACAAAAGTCAAGATTACTGCTCGTGGCCCAGGACACCATGGATTACCTGGGAATCTTTGCTTAAATGTTATACCTCCATTAGCCTATTAGAGCCGTGAGACCAGGGACTGGTTTTGTCTTTCTTTGTCTCCCCTAAGCTTAGCATCATGCATAGTACATAGCACACGTTTAGCAAATGCTTGTTGACACATACACATACACACACATATGCACACAAACATACATAAATACATATAATACATTGAGAGGGAAGGAAAAACATAATACCTAAAATCCATAGTTTTTTGTAATTTGCAAAGTAGTTTTCAATATTTAGAGTGGGTAGATACCTTAAAGGCCATCTAATCCAGTGCTTCTTAAACTGTGGGTTATGATCAAAGTTTATGAACATGTGAAGGCCAAAAATTAATCCAAATTCACACACATAATGAATCCGAGGTGTTTCTGGCAGCACTTGCCCATGATGCACTGGGGAACTTCATTTCAGCTTTGGTTCTGAACACATTTTGCACTGCCAAGAATGTTACCCAATTGCAAAAAGGGATTGTGAGGGGGAAAAGTTTAAGAAGTCGTGGTCTAGTCCAATGCTTCCATTTTGGAGATAAGGAAACCTAGTTCCAAAAAAGGAACTGACTTGCTGAAGGCTACATATTTCAGCATAGCTCTTGGGCTGAAAGGGAACTCAAAGCCATCCATTCCAATGTCCTCCCTTTGAAGACAGATAAGGAAAAGGAGGGCAGTTAGGGAGTTCCAGAGTAGGCTGATCCCCATATGTGGAATGTACTGTCTCCTTAGCTTTGCCTCTTAGAATTTCTAGTTCCCTTCAAAAACTCATTTGAAATCCTACTGCCTACAATAGGGTTTTCACTACCATTAAAAACTGCTATCACAACCCCCTGGAATTCCAGTTGGTTTATTTGAGATGTATCTTGTAAATATTTATATGTGTGCCTAGAAAGGTGAACAGTTAGGCAGCATAGTGGATAGTCCTGGAGTCAGGAAGACTCATCTAGGTGAATTTAAATCTGGCCTCAGACAATTATTAGCTGTGTGACCCTGGGCAAGTCACTTACTACTGTTTGCCTGTTTCCTCATCTGTAAAATGAGGAGCAGGAAATGGCAGCCATTCCAGTATCTCTGCCAAGAAAGCAGCAAACAGAATCATAAAGAGTCAGACATGATTGAACAGCAAGCCACATTCACAACAACATAGATTTAGAGCAAGTCCCTTCAATTTAATTCAGCAAATGTCTATTAATTACCTATTAGATACAAGACAAGAAGTAATATAGTATAGGAGAGGGCTGATGTGAGGTGCTAGGAAGACCTGAGCTCAAATCCCGACTCTGGACTCACAATGGTTTTGTGATTTTGAGCTGATCACTCAAACTCCAAGACCTAGTTTCTTCATCTTGAAAATGGGGACATTTGTAATCTATCAATCTATAAGCATTTATTAAATACCCATTATATGCCAGACACTGTTGGTTGCTAAATGCATAAAAAAATCAATCTACAAACACTTATTAAGTGCTAACTGTATAAGGGCACTGGATTAGGTGCTGAGGAAACAAAAGGAAGAATGAAACAATCTTTGCCCTTAAGGAGGTTATGTTCTCTCCATGGTATCTATTGCCCTCAAAGTCTGTGTGATGTAGTTGGTGGACAGAGGGTTAGCTTTGGAGACTAGAATATCTTGGTTCAAGTTTTGCTGCTGACACACATTGGCTGTGCCATTTACCCTTTGAGTGTCTCAGGCCACTCTATAAGACAGGTCTGGACAAAATTTCTGAAAGGGAAAGGTGCTGTGGCCTCAGTTTTTTCATATATAAGGGAAGGACTTGGCTTAGTTGACTGATAAGGTTTTGTCCAGCTCTATTAACTTAAGAGGGTGAATGATATCCCAGGTCCCAAACATTCTACCTTAAGGGATTGTTATTACATAACATGCCCCCAAGAGCTTTCCCAGGGTAAGTAAAACCCTGTCTCATAGTAATCCTTAATGCCATTTCTAGCTAAAGAACACAATCTAGTGTTCCTTTTTTGACCAAGTCATAAGATTCAGTGTTAGAAGAAACCTTAAAACTATCTATTTCAAATTCCCCACTTAACAGATGAGTAAACTGAGCCATAGAAAGGTCTTTGAATGGTTTGCCTATGGTTATAGATCTAGTAAGGGATAGAATAAACCCCAGTGTCATTCTATAGACAGCCACAGAACTGAGCATTTCCCCCAAATTTTGGCCCTCTTAAATGGCATAGCTGAGGTCGTCTGTCCTGAGATCTGGAAAGACTGAAATAATGTCATGAAAAAGAAAGAAAGAAAAAGGAAGGAAGGAAGGAAGAAAGGAAGGAGTAAGGGAGGAAGAAATCAAGAAAAAAGAAAGAAGAGAGAAGGAAGGAAAGAAAGTAAGAAAAGTAGAAAGAGAAAGAAAAGGGAGATGGAGAGGAAGGAAGAAACAAGGAAGAAAGGAAGAAAAGAAAAAGAAAAAAGAGATGGTATGAATGAGAGAAAGGAAGCAAGAAAAAAGAGAAAAGAAAAGAAAGAGAAAAAAGGAAGAAAGAACAAAAGAACTGAATATTTATTAAGCATCAACTTGAGCACCTATCTATACTTCTGAAGCACTAGTTACTCTGCTAGGTGTTGGGGAGAGAAAGACAAAGAATGAAATAATCTCTGCTTACAAGAAATTTATCTTCTAATGAGAAGAGATAACAAATACGTATGAAAATGTATGTAGCATAAATATAAAGTGAAAAAAATATAAATATACACAAAGTAGTTAAATCCAAGGTAGTGTGAGAGAGAAGGCAAGAGCTTCCTGTAGAAAATAGTGTCTGAGGGACATCTTAAATGAATAGATGGACTCTGAGGTGAACATAAGGAGGGAGTGAAATCTGAATACGTGGGGACAACCAGTAGGAAGACCCAGACACAGGAGATGGAGTCTTGTGAATGGAGAAAAAAATAAATTATATAGCATTTGGTTGGTTGTCGTCCTTCCTGTTGGAGGAGGACCAAAATGACATCACCATTGTAAAGTGAAATTTCAGTGTGTCCGACTGTGGCTGATCAGACCAATATGAGCTCGGAATGCTCTACCACAGGTTGGGCAGAGACAGTCCATTTGAATATTTGGGGTGGATATCCCAAATTTGCGCATCCTGCCATTACTTTGTGCTGTCTCAATCCTGCTTTGCTCAAAGAGCACAGCACCCTTTCTGATGTGGGCACACCATGCTGAGCAGTCCTGTGCCAGTGTCTCTCATGTTGCATAGTCAAATCCAAAGTTCTTGAGAGAGACCTTGAGAGTGTCCTTGTATCATTTCTTCTGGTCACCATATGATCGCCTACCCCATGCAAATTCTCCATAAAATAGTCTTTTTGGCAAGTGTACAACATGGCCAGCCCATTGGAGTTGCACTCTCTAAAGCATAGTTTGAATACTTTACAGTTCAGCTTGAGCAAGGACTTGAGTGTCTGGTACCTTATCCTGCCAGGTGATGCTCAGAATCTAAGACAGTTCAAATAGAAGCAATTCAGTTTCCTGGCATGGCACTGGTAGACGGTTCATGTTTCACAAGCATGCAACAATGAGGTCAGCACAATGCCTCTGTAGACCTTCAGTTTGGTAGTCAGTCTAATACCTCTTCTCTCCCATACTTTTCTTTGGAGCCTCCCAAACACTGAGCTAGCTCTGGCAATGGCTACATCAACCTCATTGTCAATGTGTACATTCCTGGAAAGTACACTACCAAGGTAAGTGAACTTATCCACAGCATGCAAAACTTCTCCATTTGTTGAAAACGATGATTCCATGTATGGATGGTGTGGTGGTGACTGACGGAGCACCTGGTTTTTTTTTTGTTGTTGTTAACTATTAGGTTAAAAGTAGCACAGGCAGCAGAGAATTGATCCATACTTTGTTGTATATCAGCTTCAGAGGCTGCATTGAGTGCACAATCATCTATAAACAGAAAATCATGGACCAACACTCCCTTCATTTTGTTCTTGGCTTGTAACCTTTTCAGAGCAAAGAACTTACCATCAGTATGGTAGTTGACCTTGATGCCATGTTCATCCCCACTGAAAGCATTTGTCAACATGGCTGAAAACATCATGATAAAAGGCATGGGAGCAAGCATATAGCCCTGTTTCACTCCATTGGTGACTGGGAAGGCACGAGAGCTTTGTCCATTATCCAGAACCTGGGCAAATATGCGATCATGAAATTAATGTACAATATTGATGAACTTCTCCAGGCAAACAAATTTTGACATAATTTTCCATAAGCCCTCATGACTAGCAGTGTCAAAGGCCTTGGTCAGATCCACATACGCTATGTACAGACCTCTGTTCTGCTCCTGGCATTTCTCCTGGAGTTGTCAGGCAGCAAACACCATATCGACTGTTCCTCAGCCTTTTCTGAAGCCACACTGGCTCTCAGGTACATGCTCATCTTCCATGTGAAGGTCTATTAAGGAGGAATCTAGCAAGAATTTTGCCAGCAATGACTAAGAGAGAGATTCCCCTGTGATTGTCGCAGGACAGGATTGTCCTGTGACAATATAATATTCATCACTTGCTGCACTGTGCTAATAACTGGGTATATAGATACAAAATCGAAAAATCAGAGAACCTGGTTTCAAATTCTATCTCTGATCTTTGAGACTTAGAGCATGGTGCTTTTACTTCCTGATGACTCAGTTTCTCTCTATATAAAATAAAAGCACTGAATCAGATGAAGTTTGAGGTTCCTTCCAGCTATGAGCTCAGAGTTGATTGGTTAACATGAATTAAAACAACCTCAGCTAATGGACTGACCATTTTCAAAGAGCACTGTTTTGTCAGCTGTATTGAACTACACCTTGTAAATTGCTTCATCACCGGATGACACTTCTTTTCTGGGATTCAGCATCCTTACTTCCATTTCCCAGAGAAGAAAAATGGAAGAGGGGCTAGGGAAGTTTTCTAGTGTGCCAAAACATAGGCTGGACTAGACATATAGAGAGACCTGGTTATTGAGACACCATGAATTGGAGAACCTTTGGCAAGTTGTCTTGTTTTTCTAGGACTCAGCTGGTTCACATCCCTAAAATGGGAAAAATAATATTCTATCTCCTTTTTAATTCACAGGATTGTTGCTAGGATTAGACTAAGCATGGGTTTAATTGATTTGAGGAGTAAAACATGTCATCCCAAAAGTAAGACATTCTGAATGCTTACTGTCATTTCATAGTTCTTGCCACATGCTGAAGATGGTAGCTTGGACTAGGGATGGATGGATGAATGAATGCATAAATGAATGATTGTTAAATGAATGGAGAAAGGAAAGCCATCCAGGGGGCAATTCTGAGCCACCCAGAGCAGACTCTGACAAATGCTTTTCTGCCAGAGCGCGCTGCCTCTGTCTCTGACAACGCTCCGGGCAGAACTCCAACGGCTTTGCTTTAATTTCTCCAAAGCGTGTGTGCCTTTGGAGGATCGGCCTCCGCGTTTATGGATTCTGGAAGAGAACCCACAAAAACAAGGCTGTTTGATCCATAAATGTTTGCTTTTCATCTTGGAATGAACAAAAAAATAGCTTTGCAGGGGGAGAGCCACTCAAGTAAACATCCTCCGATTGCAGCAAGTGAGATTCTGCTGCCAGGATCAGGGACTCTGCGCGGTCCTTTCATCCAGAGGAGAAAGGGGATGTTCTGTCCTGGGCTCTTTGGACTGGTCTCCTCTGGGCTTCCGTGCAGGACTGAGCCGCAGGGGAAAAAATATGGAGAGAGAGAAGAATCATCCCACCAGGATCAGGGACCATGCAGGGCTCTGTAAGGAGGAATGAACGGCAACTACACAAGATTTTGTGGCACCCTGGGGCACAGCCCAAGTCATTCGATGCTAGTTGTGATTGTGGAGAGGAAAGTGTGTCTTCACTGGCCTTCCCTCTGCGCTGTCCATCTTCCTTCTCTTTTCCCAGCTCCATTCAACAATCATTCATTAAACACCCATTTTGTGTCCCTGGTGTAAAGATAAAAAGACAAAAATGAAACATTACTTGCCCTCAAGGAGCTAAGGTTTTACTGAGAGAAAAAGAGGGAAACAGACAATTATTAAATACCTACTGTGGGTCAAGCACTGTGTTTGGCACTTTACAATTGTCTCATTTGATCCTCACAGCAACCCTGGGAGGTAGGTGATGCTATTATTTATGTTTTACAGAAGAGTAAACTGAGGCAGCCAGAGGTGAAATGATTTGCCCAGAGTTACACAACTTGTGTGTACCAGTAGTGATACTCGAACCCATGTCCAAGTTCTATCCACTACCCAGAACTATCTCTCTGTTAAAATAATACGAAGTTATTTCAGTAATGGGAGGAATAATGAAAGGTCTCAAGTGGAGGGCAGAAAATGAGCTAAACTTTGAAGACACTAAAAATTCTAAATAAGAATTTGAAAGGTGCAGAGACAGGGGATAGAATGTTGTAGATAGGCGAAGTATGGTCAGTTCCTTTGACTGGAGTACACAGTGCATGAGTCACTCAGTATTTGTTAAGTACCTATTATGTGCCATGAATTGTGCTAAGCTCAGGAGAGGGATAATATCCAATCAACTTTGAAAGATAGGTTGGGGCCAGGCAGTAGGGTTCTGTTGAAGTTTCTTGAGTATGAGAGTGGCATAATCGGATATGTGCTACCAGCTTCCCAGTAAGCATCATCAACAGACATTTATTTAACACTTCCTTTGTGCCCTGCTCTCTGGGGGATAGGGAGTGGGTAAAGAAGTGGAATTTCAAAGCTTGAGGAACAAAGAAACCATACAAATCATTCATGCTAACCTCAACCTTTGCTGGAGACAGTTGTTTTGATACAGGGAAAGGGACTCTGGACTGAAAGGAATGAGAACTGTATTTGAGAACTAGTTCTTCCCCTGACTGATTGCATGACTATGGGCAAGTCACTTACCCTTCCTTAAAATCTGCTTCCCCATTTGTATTAGTTCCACCTCTAAGCCCATTGGAAAGGGAACTAGACTAGATTATCTCTAAAAACTCTTTACCATTGGCATTTTTGAATTCACTTTAAATAGAAGACATATTTCCTACCCTTTGGACATTTTCCCCATTGGTATCCCCATGGGGGCAGCTAGATGGTTCAGTGAATAGAGTGCTAAGCCTGGAATCAGGAAGACCTGAGTTCAAATGTGCCTCAGATATTTACTAGCTGTGTGACCATGGGCAAGTCACTTAACCTTCTTTACCTCAGTTTCCTCATCTATAAAATGAGCTGGAGAAGGAAATGGCAAGCCATTCTAATATCTTTACCATGAAAACCCAAAAAGGGGTAACAAAGAGTTAGACATGACTGAAATGATGAAAACAACCCTAATAATTCCCTCTGTAGCATCCACCCAAGTCTTTCCTCCTTGGGCCTTAGATTCATTCTCCAGTTTTTATCTTCTTTACTGGATGCACCCCTACCTATCAAACCTATTCCTTCAAAACTCCTATGTCTGCCGTCAAGCTAATTCTTATTATGGTGTTAATGATCTATTTATTGGATTGGACTCTCCTCTTAGGAGGCTGCTCAATGCTAGAATTTTAGGCAGCACAGAAGGCTGGGAGATTTAGGTTTGGGTAGGGGAAGTGGACATTCTTGGACTGATTCAAATTAGGCTATCCAGGTGACCATCTACTCTGTCAATGGGTAAGCACCCTTCAGGTCCTGAATGTCAAGGGCTGTTTTGAAGGAGTCCAACTTTCTCTCAAACTCATGCATCTTCCATTTCATTTACTACCCATCCATGCCAATGATGTGAGCTGGAAAGCAGAAGGTATGCAACAAGAGGAAATGGTCTGGGGCCAAAGTAAACTGTTGACATGAGGCTAAATTTAGTCTTGTAAGAAAGCAGATGTAAATCCGAATGCGTTTCCTCCTCACAGATTATGAAAATGACACGAAGTCAACCATGTACCACCAAGGAGAATTGAAAGAGCTGAAGATGAGGCCCCAGCTTTGGAAATTTTCTCCTCTCCATGGCTGGTAACTGCTGTATTCAGTTAATGTCTATTAGGCACCTACTATGTGTCGGGCACTGGGGTCGTCTGAGTATTCAAAGCTGTAAGTTCACATAGTTCACAGGACTAGATACCAGTCCTGCTAAATATTGAAGGCTGCAGGGCATCTGGGGTGATTCCCAGAGGGGACGGTCACTGGCCTGTTAAAATATTCTCATTTTAAATAACCTTTTTCTGGTTGTAACTGCCAAGTCCCAGAAACTTGAAAACCGAACTACAATCCTGAAAAAGCCTTCATAGGTGCCATATTGGAAAGAGCCTTGACTTTAGGGCCAGGATTTAGGATTAGGCCATGGGCATGAATCTCTGTCCTGCCACCTGTGGGGAAATCAAATTATGTCACCTAAGCAAATCATGTCACCTTCTACTCTTATTTCTGCAAAATATGGGAGCTGAACTAAGTGAATAATAATAAAAATAATAGTAAAAACAGTTACATAGTGCTTTCTATGTGCCAGATACTATGTTAAGTACTCATTGGAAACTCACAATGATCCTGGAAGGTAGGTGTTGTTATTATCCCCATCTTTCAATTGAGGAAACTGAGGCAAACAGGTTAAGTGACTTGACCAACATCACACAGCTAGTAAATGTCTGAGGCTGGATTTGAACTCAGATCTTCTGATTCCAGGCCCAGTGCTCTATCTATCCCCTGTGCAGCTGTCTCAAATGTTCCTCTTGTCTCTAAATTCCAAGAGCCATACGCAAGCTCTCCAAATTAAATTGATCCTAAATCATAGAGGAAGACTTGAGTTCAGGTCCTACCTTTGGGTATTTACTAACTGTATGACCTTTAGCAAGCTCCTTAACTTCTCTCGGCATTTGTATAATGAGGATAATAAGCATACTTACCAGCCAGGTGGTCAAACAAGGATTAAATGAGATAAAACTGGTAAAGTGTTTTGCAAACCTTAAAGTCCTATATACATACCCTGGTTAATGTCTTCAATCTGCATTGGCCTCAGTTGCACTCTTTGTAACATGAAGGGTGTAGACCTTTCCAGCTCTGAGTCCCAGGATCCATATTAAACATCTAGCACCAAATATTTCTTAAGCTCCTGCTGTGTACTGAACCCTGTGTTAGGAGATAAAGATGCCCTGCACTCTTTCGTGATTCATGGCATCTGGACAGAGTCCAGGGGATTGAGGAGTTTGAAGAATGCCAGGAGAGCTAAGAGTCTCACGTAGTCCTTCCCCTCACAGTCTAAGCAGGGGAAGCAATAACCCTAAATGCAAAATGTGCTATAGATACAAAAGAAACCTAACGTAATTTGGGGAAAAGACGCCAGCAGTTGATGGAATTGGGAAAGGCTCCATGCAGCAGAACTTTGAAGGAATCTAGGGCTTCAAATAAGCAGAGGGGAGGGGAGGGGAGAAGGCATGGGACTGGTCAGTACAAAAACACGGAGATGGAAGATTGAGTGTTATGTATAAGGAACAATAAGAACCACCTTGGATGGACTGTGGTGGACATGAAGGAGAATAATTCATGTGGGGTAAACCTTGAAAGGAGGGCTGATGCCACGTTGTAAAGGGCTTGATCTCTGAAGTAATATAAAGTCCCCAGAGTTTATTCTTGTCACAATTCATCCTGAATTACAGGATTTAGAGAGGGAAGGACTCAAGCCCCTCATTTTACAGAAAGGAAAACTGAGGCCTAGAGAGGATCATAGCTTTAGACTTGGAAGGGACCTAAGAAAACATCTGCTCTCTTACATTGTACAGAGTGGGGAGCTGAGACCCAGAGAGAGAAAGTAACTTCCATGGTGCTAAGCAGTAAGTAACTGAGGCAGAATTTGAACTCGTCTTCAAATTGCATAAAAAGGGCTCTTTCTATTATATTGTTCTGTCTTCTTTTACTCTTATCCCAAGGCTCTTTCAACAATACTATATTACCTATTGAAATTATCAGAGAAATAAAAGAAAAACAAATTCCTAAGAAGGATGGATGTTTTTTTCCCAAAATTCTTTGTTCCAGTGAATTTACGTGTTTAACTAGAAAAAACTAGTTGGATTAAGAATGAATACTTGGAAAGATTAAATAATAAGAAAAAAGCTAAAAAATTGTCAGAGAAAATATTCTACATTTCCTCTCCAAGTGTTCCATCCTCACCTCCCTAGAATCTGGTAGCTGTTATACATTATTATCTTTCTACTGGAATATGACTCTTGGGTTTTCATCCTTTAAATCCATCAGTTTCTGATTTCTCATTTTCATAACATTTGTCAAATAATTGTATCACATAGCATTTGCTTAATCTTTCCAACATCTTCTGCCAATAATATCTGAGTAACTTTTCCCACTGATGTGCCATTGTGACTGATCCACAAGTTAATGAATCACACAGGTGGACCAGGAATAAGGAGACTCCCCTGTGTAGTCATCCCATGGGGGGTGGCATTTCCACAGCTGCCTTCCACATTCATGTCACCATCTGTGCCATGTACACAACCCATAAGATCATGGTCAACTCCAAACTCAAGTGCTCTATATAGATTTTGCCATAACTTTGTTTTAAATTTGAACAGATTTGTGATCTCCATAATTCAGGAAGCTCTCAGTAATCATCTCCTCTCCCCAGCATTGCTCCGTAATTTCTAGTTTGAGAGCATTATCTAGGTTGCTGAGAAGTTGTGTCTAATGTTACATGACCCACATGGGTTAGAAGCTTGAACCAAGGGATTCCTGACTTCCAGGTTGCCCTTCAGGAAGGATCTATGGAAACTAGAACCCTCAGTCTCCTCATCTGCAAATTGAGCTTTTCCAGTTCATGCCATCTGATAAATGTGTTTGGAGGAATCCACTTTATCCAAGAGACTTGGGTTATTCACTATACTTATTTCAGTTCTTTTTCTTAGCTTGAGTGGAGACAAGGGATGGATGTGCCAAGTGTTCTGAGGGTCAAATTGACAAAACTGAGCCACTGACAGGCCATGCTGTTGTTCAACCTTCATTCTCGAAGAGGACTGATGACATCATGAGGGTGATATCTTAACATATGCATGAATTATATCAACCTCACTCTCTCCTCCAGTCATCAAAGTCCAGAGTCAAGACTAAAGTCCAGATGGCCTGGGATACAGTGGATGACCTTTGCATTTCTAAATTAATATCTTTCCTAGACCTCAGTTTGTCTGAAATAATACCCTAGTTAAAGGCTAGATAGCAAATAGCATACATAGGGCCCAAATTATCATCACAAAGATATCAATCTGAGAAGACAACACCTTCAAAGTTTCTGATCTGAAAAGAAAACAATTTATTGGGTATGAGGAGAGAATGAGAAGACCTGATAAGGACTCTGAGTTCATGAACATAATGGTTGGAAGGCTAATGGTATACTAGACAGGAATAATTAAGTTAGAAAGAGAGGGTTTGGGGTAAAAGATAATGAGTTCTGTTTTGAACATTCTGAATTTAAGGTACTTAGCAGTTAGTAAGTTGAAAACTGCCATTGGGGGAGTGGAATGCAGTTACCTTAGGGCTGGTTATCTAACTACAAGACTTATTTGGGTAGAGGTGATAATGGAATCCATGGGAGTTGATGAGATCACAAGGAGAGAAAGAATAGACTGAGAAGTGAAGAAGCCTAAGGATAGAGACCTGGGACACAAATTGTGAGGAAATTATGCTTACCATGTGCCAGGCACTGTGCTCAGTGTGAGGGATACAGAGAAAGAGAAAACAAGGCTCTGCTTTAAAGGAACTCATAATGGACATGCTACATCCATACTATAGAGTAGAGGGGAATTAATCTGAGAAAGAAAGGCATTGTCAGTGAGAAGAAGAGAAGATAGAAAGGGAGAAGGGAGGATGAACCATGAACAGAATCCTGCCTAAGATGGGACTTGAGTTGAGCCCTGAAAGCAGCCTACATAGCTTGTATGGCAGAGTGTGCAGACAGCTAAAGCTCAAGTCTGGAAGACCAAGGTGTGAATCCTGTCTCAGGCACTTTATATCTGTGCGATCCTGGTCAAGTCATTACATTTTCTTATCTGTGTGCAGGCTGATTGTCCCTTCTAAAATATTAGCTATTTGAGGGGGCAGCTAGGTGGTTCAGTGGATAGAGCAGGAGTCAGGAAGACCTGAGTTCAAATCTCACCTCAGACACTTGACACTCACTAGCTGTGTGACCTTGGGCAAGTCACTTAATCCCAATTGCCTCATCCTGGGTCATCTCCAGTCATCCTGATGAATATCTGGTCACTGGATTCAGATGACTCTGGAGAAGAAGTGAGGCTGGTGACCTGCACAGCCCCCCCTCACTCAAAATAAAGGCAGATACAAGTCGTGTCATCATTTCTCTGATGGCAAGGTCGTCTTTGGCAATGAAGGATGAACACACATCTTTATATCTCTAACACTTAGCCCTTATACATATTTGTAACATCTTGCATTCAACGGGTATTTAATAAATGCTTGTGGAATTGAATGGAGTGATCTCCACCTCATTTTGTAATTTGAAATTTAATAATAATCCCACCTGCCTCCTAAGTTTATTGTCAGGATCATCTGAACTGACTGTGAAGGTCTTGGTGAACCTCAAAGCTTTGTATAATTGCCTGCTATTATTGTGCTTGTTAGGAAACATCATTGAATTCCAGCTGGAGAAGACTTTAGAGATCAATTGGTTCAAATCCTTCATTTTACAGATGAGGAAACTGAGCCTGAAAATTAAGTGACTTATTCTAGATCACATGAGAAATAATAACCAGATGTTTTTCTTTTCAGTTTAATAATAAATGCAGGGCCTCTTATAACACTCTCCTACTCAGTAGACTTCAGTGACTCCCTATTACCTCCAGGATCAAATGCAAAATGCTCTGTTTGGCCTCCAAAACTATAACCCACATTCCTCTGACATTTCCAGTCTTCTTGTATTTTACTCCCCTCTGTGTACTCTTTGTTCCAATGGCTCCTGCTCCAAGAACAAGACCCTCCGTATCTCACCTCCAGGCATTCTCTTTGGCTATCCTCCCATTCTACTCTCCCTCTTCATCTCTACCTACTGACTTCCCAGCTTCCTTTAAGTCCCAAGTAAAACCTTATCTTCTATAAGGAGTATTTGCTAATGCCATTTAAGACTAACACCTTCTCTCTTTTAATCATTTCCTAATTCTTTTTATAGCTTGTTTGTTTGTATTTGTTGACTTGTTGTCTCTCCCAGTATACTGTGGGTATTTTTGAAGGCAGGGATTATCTTCTGTCTCTTTTTATATAGCTAGCACTTAGAACAGTACCTGGCACATAGTAGGTGTTTAATAAATGTTTTTTGACTGACATCACATTTATATGAAGATTTCAGGTTTGCAAAGCACTACGTATACGTATGTTTGTTGTATGAGTTATTTATAGATAATCCACACATGCACATAAAAAATAATCTCACTTGAGTTTCAACACCAACCCTGTGAAGATAAGGAAATTCATCTCTCCGCTTTACAGATGATGAAATTGAGTTGATTTTTCCAGTCACACAGTTAGTGTGTTCTATCTCACTATGTTATAATTCCCTGAATTGGTCAAATATTCAGCAAATCCCTGATAGTTTATTGGTTGCCCCTAGCATAATAAAGCAAGGAGTCATTAACCATGGAACCAGGACACCTACTTCTGCTGTTCAGCTGGCAGAGATTGCCCATGACATGCACACACATAGAGAGAGATATCCAGTCAACAGTGCCTGGAGGATTGCTCCGGGTCATCTGACTGCTTTGGGTTATAGTTAATGTCCTTTAATAGGTAATTGACCTTGACCTCTGAGGTTCTACAGGCGGCAGAGAGCTTGAAGTTCTGGAATATCTTTTTAAGTAAGCTTCCTGGAAGACATATATAGGATGATTTAAAATATCAGAATTCTGCAGGGAGCTCTAGGAAAGAACCCCAAGGGAATAGAAAGGGTCTTTGGGCCATGTTTTCTTCATGCACTGGCTGAATCAAATAGAACTGGAGGATGTAGGCAGCCTGCATCCTCAACTTGTAGTCCAGCTCTTTGGATGAACCAGGGTGAAGAGGAGACAGAGGTCATGTTTCTAGGTTATCAGCTGGTGCAATAGGGCATTTAACTTGGGGAAGAAAACACTGTAAGGGAAATGAGGTCAGAGGATTTAAAACTGCAAGACTTTAGAAGAAATATCACTTTCAATCCCTTTACTTTACAGATACATAAACTAAGGCCCAGAGAGGTTAAAATACTTACCCAAGATAACACAGGTAAGTAAGCAGGAGAAGTAGAATTCAAGCACAGGTTCTTGGGTTCTTCTATTTACTTTGAATAACTTTTTCTTACCTATTCATATGTTTACATGCTATCTCCTCTCCCTTCACAGAACATAAACTTTTTGAGCGCAGACATTCTTTTACTTTTTTTGTCCCCCAATGCCTAGGAGAGTGCCTAACATGCAGCATGTATCACGTGCTAAATAAATTATTGTTTGATTGACTCCAAATCCAGCAACTTCTCCACTATACCATGCTATCTCCTGTAATTAGGGAGAGGATGGTATAATGGAACATAATAGAGTCAAGAGCCTGGGCTGAAATTTTGGCTCACCTACTTTTTGGTCTGGACCCTCAATAAGCTGAAATTTATGATTTAGCTGAAATCTGTGATCCTTTGAACCTACAGTGTGATCTATTTCCCCATCAGTATAATTGATGTACACTGTATAGTCTCATAGGATCATTCAAAATTAATTATAAATATTAAAGTACTAGGGAAATGCATAGTATGTTTATACATAAGGTATAGAACAATATATATACACATACAAATAGACATATGCACATGTATATACATACATGCACACAAATACAGGTATACATGTACATATATGTACATATAACACACATATGCATAGGGGTGTGCACATACATGTATACATATAAACATACATATGCACACATACATGTATATGTGTGTATATATTTAGACCTGTGATTTTTATCAACATAAAAAACTCTTAGTGTGGAAAGTTTTCATTGGTATAGATATGTGACCTGTCTTTGACTTACCATTTTAGGGAATTGACTGGGACACAAGAAAATTGAATGTTTTGCCTCAGGTCATGCAACCATATTAGTGGTGAGATCTGAACCAGCGTCTTTCAATCTCCTCCCCATCCCTCTCTGCTGCCTCTTTGGTGAGCTGTTGTAAAAAAAATAATACTTGTTTGATGGATGAATAAAGATCACCATGCAGGTACTCTCGAGGGAGGCTCAAGTGGTCCTTAATACAGAAACTCATTTCAAAGGGAATTATATAATTTTTTAGTGTCCGATCAAGTTATTTCCTCATCCACATCCTGTTGGACCTGTCCCTGAAATGGCCCAAGGGTAGGCATCTGAGGGGTGATGGGGCCAAAGCCCATAGGGCACCTTACTGGGAGGGCTAGGCAAGGTGGTCTGGGCAAGGAGGAAGTTGAAACAGAGTCCAGAAAGACCCCTATTCAAAGAACATGTCTATGCAAAGCCATACTGTGAACAGAGTCTGAGAAGAACTGGAAACAGAAGAGACCTCATTCATGCACCATGCACCATGTATACACCAAAGCGGTTGTAAGAGACACAGTAGCAAGTTGGGGCTCAAAGATGGATTAACAAAAGAACTTGGGTAAGTAGCCCCAGCCTTAGCACAGCACCTTATACGTAGTTAGAACTTAATAAATGCTTCCTGTTCATTTATTCACTCATTTGCTCATCTGATCATTCATTCCTTCTGTATGCCTTTGCACAAGAGGGTGTCCCTTGTGACTAGAATCCTCCCACCTTTTCCCTCTTCTTCATGGAATCCCTCCCTGCATTCAAGGCTTAATTCCAGTGCCATCTCCTAAAAGGTCCTTTTCTGATGCCTCTCATTGTTAGTGTCTTTCTTATTACCTTGCATTGATTTTGTGTAAATTTCTTATCATCCTCTTAGTGTACATGTTGTTTTCCTCTCTCCTCCCTCCAGCCAACTAAAATGTAAGCTCTTTAAGGATTTGGATAGTTTCATTTTTGTCTACATCCCCTGGGTCTAGCTTGGTACGTAGTAGGTACTTAAGAAATGCTTATTCAATTAAGGAAGATCAATGGACCAGTCCACACTTAGATAAAAAGCTTCAGATGCAACAGTTCACTCACCAACAACCTATTGGGTCACTGGGATTGCCTAAGCTCCTGGACCTGGGACTCCACTGGCCACCTGATGTAGCAATGGCAAACTCTGACTCTCCTCTGCACCTCAGTGCTCTGGAATGGGAAGTAGCTGCTTGAAAAGCATGGATGACCACTGGAAAGCTTGAGAATCCAGAAATTAACACATAGTTCTTTTCTGCCCTTTAGAAAACTGGAATCCAAGAACAAAGAGCAGCTGGGAAGGAGTCTGTTCCTTATGATCTAGTTAGACTCAAAAGCACAAAGAGACAAGGATGGAGATGCCACATGGTGGGTATAAAAGCAGGGCTGGGCTCTGGCATTTCCCAGTGTAATGCCTGACCTTGAAGGGATATCAACCAGGAACTATATTATTGCAAAAAGAGATGGCCCATCAGGTTATAGGACAGTGTCCTCTATCCATCCTCCAAATCATAATCCCAGAACACCTATTTGACAGAATATCACAGCAACAATAATAATGATGATACCTTTTATAGATACGTTCATATATATGTATGCATATGTACATATACATATATACATTTTATAGCTTTAAGGTTTGAGATATATGTATATTTAATATATATTTATAAATGTGATATATAATTTATATATTATTATAAATAAATTATATATTCATTATAAGTTATAAATATATAAATTAAAAACAAATTTATATATTGTATATTCTATCATCTATCTTAAAAATTCTACATTTCTATAATTAATGTACATTTATATATAATATTTGTATGTTATAAATGTATAATTTATACATACTCTATAAATAAAGCACACACACATATATATGCATATATTATATATATGTATTTAATAAACAAATGATCTCTCTCTGCCTCCACTGGTAACTCTATCAGTTGCTATGTAGTGTATTAAGAGTGTCTTAGCATTGTAGAGAAACTCAAACATAGGTTGGAATAACTCAGAATGTTTAAATCTGAGAAGAGCAGACATGAGGAGGGTTCATAATGCTTCCCTTCAAGTGTCTGAATGACTTTTATATGGAAAAAGTTCCTGATTTTTCTGCTTGGTCCTAGAGTTCAGATCTGGCAACAATGAAAGTAAATTGCAGAGAGTTCTGATTCTAACAATAAAAGAAAACTTGCTAGCAGTTTGAGGTGTCTCATAATAAAGTGGACTGCCCTAACAGGTAGTAAGCCCCCCATCATTCCGTATTTATGCACACTTACAATGGATTTTAGGATTTTGTCCTAGAGGCACCTTAGATCATTTTTTTTGTTGTTTTGTTATTTTTCAGTTGTGTCTGACTCTTCTTGACCTCATTTGGAGTTTTCTTGGCAAAGATACTGGGAATGGTTGAACATTTCCTTCTCCAGCTCATTTTACAGATGAGGAAACTGAGACAAATAAGGTTAAGTGACCTGGCCACAGTCAGGCATCTACTAAGTGTCTGAGACTGGATTTGAACTCAGGAAGATGAGCCTTCTTGACTCCAGGCTAGGGTACTCTATCCACTGCAGCGCCACCTAGCCGCCGTCTTAGATCTTAGTTGGTTCATTTCAAAGACGAAGATGTTGAGACCTAGGGAGTGGGCGTCTCTAAATTACAGAGCTAGTAAGCAGCCAAACTAGGACATACACTGCAAACCCAGTCCTGAACATCTGCAGAAGATTTGATCATTTTAATCGTTCAGTTTAATAAGAGTCATATTTGCAAAGCATGGATACTTACAAATTCCGAATTACGAGCCTTTGCTGCCATCCCCTTTGCTCCACGAGAGAGTTAATGTTCTGTTCAAAAATTAGTTAAATCAATTGCCATTTTTTCCTGCTCAACTAAATGTGTCTCCTAGTTTTGTTAATTAGACCCCTCCTCTTATAGAAGTATGGACTCCATTAAGACAAAGACGCAAGAATTCTTTGAATTCAACAGTTTCTGATCCTCGTTTTCCTTTATTTCTTTATTTGGGGATGGCAGGACAGGGACATTTCACAATTCCTATTGCATAATTCAGATCTGAGTTAGGGCCAGGAATCATGTGACAGGGAGAAATAAAGGAAAAAACTGAAAAGACTCCTGCCTTCAGAAAGCTTCCATTCTGTCAGGGAAGTCAACGTGTAGGTATTTAAAGACATAGCAGTTGGATCTCTAGGGAATTCCCAGGTTAGGGAGCTCCCCTAATGCAGGGAGCACCTCCCCTGCAACTTCTCATCTTAAGGAGTTGCCTACAGCATAAATGTCAAAAACAACGGCCACATGGACGACAACACTCCTGAATGAAGTGGTCAGATTAAAATGTAACTGGGAAATATTGAGAAGAGTACATAAAAATATAATAAAATATAGGTAATGTTATATTTTAGAATTGTCAATATGCAACCTGCAGGAGAGGAACTACTTTGTGTCCTTGGAGCTACTTGATCTAAATTTTGAAAGACAAAGGAATTTGAGAGGGTGGTGATGAAGGGGTAGATTGCAGATAGCAAGGAGTGTCTGCACTTTCAAGTCTTGTCATCTCTCTGGGCCTCAGTTTCTTTATCTGTAAAATGACAAGTTTGAATTAGATGACTTCTAAGTTTTCTTCTAGCTTTAAATCATTATGCAGGGTCCCCTAAACTCCCAAAAGTGTATGTATTACCTTTTGGTGGGGCTCTAAATGTTGGTGCCCTGGGGCTAGGCCCTGCTCACCACACGCTGGTTATGAGTCTGGTGCATGACAGTCAAGAATGGGCCCTCTCCTCAGTTCTGTGGTTTCTGACTCTTCATATAAATAAATAAGAAATCCTCAGAACTCTGATTCCTTCTCCCTGGACACATGTGAGTGAGGATCTCTGGCTTGCTCAGCTGCTGTTTCCTAAGGAAATAGTCTGGAAAGGTCAAGCATCAGCTTATCAGGGAGGCTAATTGGATGGGGATTTGAAATGGGGAGATTCCAGGAGCCTGTGGAAGTGGGGCCGCTGGTCCGCCACGTGAGGAGGGTTAGATTATGCAAAAAACACATGGTCTCTCATTTCCCACATCTAGGAGTCCCCAGCTGAATAACAATCTCTCAGTTCTCTGAGCTCATTGGAGAAAGGTGCTCTGTAAACACAAGTGACTATTGCTACGGTCGTTTTCCCAGGCCTTGGGGTTGTCCACCCATTTCCTCTGATGTTAGAGTCTGATGGAAAAGAGTGGCCAGCCGCGCGCCATCCTAGTGAGCTGCAAAACCCAGAACCATGCCTCTGGTGCCCTCTTGTGGACTTCAACTGTATGGAATCTGTTCCAGGTGTGTCTTCTGTAGTTCTTCCCAGGAATGGTACTTGGGGGCTCCATCAGGAATGTTTTGAAGTGGGTCCAGGATTAAAAAGCTCTTGGTTTGAATTGGGTATTTGCTGATTACTGTGAAGGCTTCAGAAGTTACAAAACCTCTATAGGCTTCCTCCTCTAAAATGAAGTCAGATCAAACCAATTTTGAGGTTCCTTCTAATTTTAAATTCTGTACTTATTTATTCTCCCCTATGGTTCAATCAGCTCAATTCAATTGAATCTAATGGAATCCTATCCAACATAATCGGATCCACTCCATTCCACTGCTCTCAATCCAGTTCAATCCTATCCAATCCAACTCAATCTTATCCAATGTGATCCAATGCAATTCAAGATTGATTTATTGTCTCCTGTGTCCTAGGAGATAGAAATACATTGAAAAAAATGAAGAAAAAATTCTGACATTAAAGAGCTTGGATTCTTATATGAGAGATAGAACAGTTTGCATAAACCTGTCTCTTGGTATAATCATGTCTGGAACTATATCACTATCTGTTGCACAATCTAGTCATACTCATATACACTATACTATCTATATATTTATGAATACATGATAAGTAGGTTTGTACAAATATAGATAGATGCATATGTAGATAGGTAGTTATGGAGCGTAGAGCTTAGAGGCACCACTTGACCAAAGCCACAGGATTGGCAGCCTATACCTCCCTTATCCTTTACCCAGCCACTGTGGTTTGCCTGGGTTTGTCTATATGGAAAGTTTTCTCTAAGGAGAAGTAGGTTTCCCATTCTCACCCTTGCTGGCTTTTTACTCCTTTTTACACCCTGATGTACCAGAGAAAGTTGCATATATATTAAAGCATTATATTATTTTTTGCATGTATATATGTATATGTATATATATGCATATATAGACACACATACACACATACACACACACACACACACACATATATATACACACACACACACACACACACACACACACACACAATGGTTATAACTCCAAAGTTTAATGAGTTCCCCAAAAAGAGGA
The DNA here is from genome assembly GCF_028372415.1 of Notamacropus eugenii. NCBI lineage: Eukaryota > Metazoa > Chordata > Mammalia > Diprotodontia > Macropodidae > Notamacropus > Notamacropus eugenii. The sequence continues at coordinate 741,622,917 of NC_092872.1, forward strand.
GAGGGGAGAAGTATAGATTTGCCAAATGAATGATATGAGTTGAGTATAGAACAGGGCATTTCTTCTACAGAGCCGAGCAGAGTGGCACCTGGCCCAAGTCTTAGTTGAGGGATAGTTGAGGAAGGAGTGCCTTCCAGGGATGGGATACAGTCTGTACAAAGGCAATGCAGTCCTGAAGCTAGGGAATGGAAAGGAGACCAATTTGGCTGGAATGTAGAGATCATGGAGGGCAGGAAAACGACATGATCTTGCAAAAGTAGTCTAGAGCTAGACCTTGGGGGACTTTAAATGGAAGGTGAGAATCTTTTATTTCATTCTAGAAGCAAGAAGAAGTCACCTGCACTTTCTGAGCAAGAGAGTGACCAGTCAGACTTGTAGATTGGGATGATCATTTTGGATTGGATGGACAGACTGGAAGCTGGGAGTCCAATTTAGAGGCAGTAAATACTCCAGGTGATATGGGCCTAACCTGTAAGGGTAGTGGCCCTAGAAGTGGATGTAAGGGGATGGATAGGAGAGATGCTGTGGAGATCAATGTTTTTAGGTTGGAAAACTTAGCTATCAACCAATCTGAAGAACACAAACAAGATGATGGCAGTGTTCCATTAAAATTTGGAAATATACTGGGGGCTCACTTCATGCCACAGCTCAGGAGAAAGCTCATTTGTTCTCTTTTGTAAACTACAGCATTGGTTTTGAACTTAAAATTCCATTTGATGCAAACACCTCATGCATGTCCCACAGACATTTCAATGTGATGTTTAATGAGTTTGAGAGGCATAATCTCCGTGTAATTGAATCATGTTATTAATAATGTCAGCATTTTAATAAAAGGGCCAGTCGCACTCTCAAATGCCAAAAGTCATCTTGGGGAGCAGGAAACAGAACTGTGCCGGGTTCTTTCTTTATCATTCTGTAATGCCCCATGAACCTTTTCAAAGGGAAAGAGAAGGATAGAAAGTCAGTAGAAGAAGCCCTGGCTGGGAGTTACATATTCAAATTCTGTCTCTGCCCCAGAATAGCTATGTGACGGTTAGGTAGATCTGTTTACCCTAATGAGCCTGTTATCTCCTCAGTAAAATGAAGGAATTGGGTCAGATGACCTATAAAGTCCCTGTTAGAGTTGGCTCTGAAGTAAGACTTTCCCTTGGCTCCTTAGGTAACAACTTTCTTCTTAGAAAACAAAGGCAGATAGATAAGGCTGAGGGTGGGAGCAGCAAATGCATTAAGATCCGCACCTATCTCATTTCATGAACCAATTCCAAATCCACCCTCACTAGAGAAAGTTTGTTTTGCTTCCTTTTTCCATCTTAAGAAGTTTTAGTTACTGGTTCTCATCTCACACCCCCTGTTCTTGGGCTTTAGGTCAAGACATTGAGGCAAAAGGGAAAAGGAACATATAACATCTCCTCTTCTGTTTCCCACTGGGTCAATCTGGAGGAAATGCTGGACCCTCCTGCTCTGGATTTTAGTCATTTCCTGGAATTACCCTAATAGTGAATGCAGTGCCTGAATCCTTGGGCCAAAGGGATGTGGCTAATCAAGTGCTATTGGATAGGCCGAGAATGTGCCCAGATTTAAGCCAAGGAGGCCTACAGAGAGGCAATGTAGTGCACTGGAAAAAACCAATGACTACAGAGCCAAAGAATCTGGGTTCAAATTGTGGTTCTGTTGTTACTACCATTAAGACCTTGAATAAGTCACTTAATAATCACTCTAGACCTCAGTCTCCTCATCTATGCAGCATGGGAGGTTGCACTAATTGACCTCAAAGGTTCCTTTCAGCTCTAAGTCTATGATCCTGTGAAATCCCTCAACAACATATTGGTATAGTGGAGGGGTGAGGGTAAGGAGGGTGAGGGGTAGGGAGGAACGTGAAAGAAGAGACTTGAATGAATTAGGAATGATAAGAATATTTGAAATGTATACAACACGTACAATTTTACAAAGTATTCTAATCCAGAGATGTCTAACACACAACACAGCCTTCAACATTAGAGCTTAAGCCATTTGAGGGAAGCTTCCTTCTCTTCCATCAATGCATCCTCCATGCCTAGTGCATAGGCCCTAAATAAATGCTTGTAAAATTGAAGGGAAGAGAAGCACAGATTGGGGAGGAATCCTTAACAAATGAATCTTTAAAGATCCAAAGGGCCCTAAATCCATTAGAATGGAAACTCCTTGAGAGCAGGGACTTTCCCTTTTGCGGGTTTTTTCTCCTCTTTTACCACCTGCTTGGCATCTAGCAGAAAACAAACAAAAACAAAAACAAAAACAAAACAAACAAAAACTCTCCCCAGTGAGTATTTATTCAGCTAGGTTAAAAAGTAATTGGGAAATATTTAACAAAATAAACATATAATAAAACATAGATAATGTCAATCTGTGATTTTCTAAGTCAATATGTTCCCTCTTGGATTCTTATGTACAATTTAGTGACCCTCTTTTCTCTTGCAGTTTGACACTACTGCTATGGTTTGTTCTTATTTAAGCCATGTGACCAATGACCCATTGGATTGACTCACACATAGTCCTACAGTGACCCATAGTCCTTAGTGATCTTAGAATGTGAAAGGTGAACCTACATCTCTCTTGGTTCCATGTCCCACAATAGTAGTATGACTCCCTTTGCTGTCAGTTTTTGTGTCTATTACACTCTTGACTTAGTTATGACTTGTTTTTAGGTTTCTGGGCATGGGGGCGAATAGCTGGAAAGACTTTCCAGCTTTGAGAGGTGGAGTGTCTTGTTCATGGAGAAACAAAGAATCTACTGTCATTAGATTGAAGAGTTCATGTCAGGAAGTAAGATGTAAGACTGAAAAAGTAGGAAGGGATTAGGTTATAAAGGGCTTTGAATACTCAACAGAAGACTTTGCGTCTGATCCCGAGGCATGGAAAACCATTGGAGTTTATTGAGTAGAAAGAAGGGTGGCATGATCAGATCTAAGCTTTGGGATCTAATGACCAAATGTAAGATGTATTGGAGTGAGCAGGGAGACTTGAGGTAGACAGACCCTCTAGCAGGCTATTGCAATAGTCTAAGTAAGTAGTCAATGATGATACCTAGTGTGTAAGTCTAAAGACGGGGAGCATAGTGCTGCTTTAAGTGATAAAAGAGAAAGTTGGAGGAGGGGAGGATTTATGGGAAAAGATGGAGTTCAGTTTTTGACATGTTGAGTTTAAGATGTCTACTGGACATTCCTTTTGAAATGGCTGAAAGATTTGAGATTAGATGTCAGCAGAGAGATTAGGACAGGGCAAGTACGTATGAGAATCTTCAGTGTAGAGATAACAATTAAATTTATTTTTTTAGTTACCACATTTCACTTGTTTTTTAAAATTATTTACTTACTTTTAGTTTTCAACATTCATTTCCACGAGATTTTGAGTTCCAAATTTTCTCTGCATCTCTCCGCTCTGCCCACTCCAAGATAGCATGCATTCTGATTACCCCTTTCCCCAATCTGCTCTCTCTTCTATCACAGCCCCCAGCCCTTCTCTTATCCCAATCCCCTCTGTTTTCTTGTAGGGTAAGAGAGATTTCTATATTCCATTTCTATATTCCATTGCCTGTATATCTTATTTCTTGGTGACAGCTAGGTGGTGCAGTGTTTAGAGCACCAGTGAAGGAGTCAGGAGGACCTGAATTCAAATCTCACCTCAGACCCTTGACATTCACTAGCTGTATGACCTTGGGAAAGTCACTTAACCCCAACTGCCTCATCCTGGGTCATCTCCAGTCATCCTGATGAATATCTGGTCACAGGACTCGGATGGCTCTGGAGGAGAAGTGAGGCTGGTGACTTGCACAGTCCTCCTTCACACATAACAAAATCAAGTGCAAGTCATGTCATTATTTCTCTGATGGCATGGTCTTCTTTGGCAACAAAGGACAAACACACATCTTATTTCTCAGTTGCATGTAAAAACAATTTTTTAACATTCATTTTTTAAAACTTTTGAATTCCAGGTTCTCTCCCTCACTCCCTCTCCACCCATCCACACTGAGAAGGCAAACAATTTGATATAGGTTATACATGTGTTGTTATGTAAAATACTTCCATGACGGTTATGTTGTGAAAGAATAACTATATTTCCCTCCAGCCTATCCTGTTCCCCATTCATTGTATTATCTCTTTTGACCCTGTCCCTCCTCACAAGTATTTACTCCTAATTAGTCTATGTCTATATGTATATAATCCCTCCAACTACCCTAATACTGAGAAATATTTCAAGAATTACAAATGTTAACTTTCCATATAGGAATGTAAACAGTTCAGCTTTAGTAGGTTCCTTGTGATTCTCTTTCCTGTTTACCTTTTTATGATTCTCTTGATTCTTGTGTTTGAAAGTCAAATTTTCTATTCAGTTCTGGTCTTTTCCTCAAGAATGCTTCAAAGTCCTCTATTTCATTGAATGACCATTTGTTCCCCGGAAGTATTATACTCAGTTTTGCTGGGTAGGTAATTCTTGTCTTTAATCCTAGCTCCTTAGATCTCTGCAATATCATATTTCATGCCCTTCAATCCCTTAATGTAGAAGCTGTCAGATCCTGTGTTATCCTGATTGTATTTCCACAATACTCCAATGATTTCTTTCTGGCTGAATTTGGCTAATTATTATTATATTCCTAAGAGTTTTCCTTTTTGGGATCTCTTTCAGGAGGTGATCAGTGGATTCATTCAATATCTATTTTACCCTCTGGTTCTAGAATCTCAGGGAAGTTTTCCTTGATAATTTCTTCAGAGATGATGTCTAGGCTCTTTTTTTGATCATGACTTTCAGATAGTCCAATAATTTTTAAATTCTCTCTCCTGAGTCTGTTTTCTGGGTCAGTTGTTTTTTCAGGGAGATTTCACATTGTCTGCTATTTTTTTTCATTCCTTTGGTTTTGTTTTACAGTTTCTTGATTTTCCATAAAGTTATTAGCTTCCATGTGCTCACTTCTAATCTTTTTTTCCCTTTAAAAATATTTTATTTTTCTTATTGTGAACTTGATAAACATTAACAAAAATGAATGTTTTCTATAGAAAAATAGGAAATAAAGATTCCCTATGAAACCTCTAATACATAGTTTTTATCATTCAAATTTAACATGGTAGTTCTAAGACTCCTGTTTTCCTTTGTCCCTTTCTGTGTCCCTTTCTTATTTCTTCTCTCTTCCAGTTTTCTTTTTTTAAATTTTATTTATTTTCAGTGTTCTACACCAAAACACTGAAAGTTCTACATTGAAAGTTCTACACTATACTACCATATAACTTAGATTTTTCCCTTCCCTTCCCTCTCTCTCTCTTCTCCATCCCTAAGATGGCATACAATTCTATATTGATTCTACACACACATTCCTATTAAATACATTTTCACAGTAGTCATGCTGTGCAGAAGAATTAAAGTTAATGGGAGAAATCATATAACAAACTAAAATGTAACACACACACATACACACACACACACGCACACACACACACACACACACACACACACACACACACACACACACACACAGGTCTGCTACATTCTTTGATTGAATTCCACAGTTCTTTCTCTGGATGTGAAAGGCATTTTGCCTTAAAAGATCATTGGGAATTTTTTTTAAGTCTTTGCATTGCACTGACGTTCCAAGTCAACCAGAAGAAGCTCTTGCACACTGTAGTTGCTATGCACAAAGTTCTCGTGGTTCTGCTCCTTTTGCTCAGGATCAGATCATATAAGTCTTTCCATGCCTCTCTAAAGTCTTCTTGTTCATCATTTCTAATAGCACAATAGTATTCTATTACATTCATATACCATAATTTATTCAGTCATTCCCCGATTGATAGGCATCCTCTTGATTTCCAGTTTTTGGCCACCACAAAGAGTGCTGCTATAAATAGTTTTGTACATGTGGGACCCTTTCCCATTTTTCTGGTCTCTTGGGGATACAGTCCTAGAAGTGATTTTGCTGGGTCAAAAGGTATGCATATTTTTGTAGCCCTTTGGGCAAAGTTCAAAAGTGCTCTCCAGAATGGTTGGATCAGCTTACAACTCCACCAACAATGAATTAGTGTTCCAACTCTCCCACATACTCTCCAATATTTATCATCTTTCTGTTCTCTCATGTCTGCCAGTCTGATAGGTGTGATGTGATACCTCAAAGTTGTTTTCATTTGCATCTCTTTAATCAGTAGAGATTTAGAGCATTTTTTCATATGACTATAGATATCTTTGATTTATTCCTCTGAAAACTGCCTGTTCATATCCTTTGACTGTTTATCAACTGGAGAATGATTTGTCTTTTCTAATCTTTAAGGAATTATTTTCTTCAGTGAGATTTTGGAACTCCCTTTCTATCTGGCCAGTTCTGCTTTCTAAGGCATTCTTCTGCTCATTGGATTTTTGGATCTCTTTTGTCATTTGTGTTAATCTATTTTTTAAAGTGTTATTTTCTTCAGCATTTTTTGGGGTCTCCTTTAGCAAGCAATTGACTCATTTTTCATGATTTTCTTGTATCACTCATTTCTCTTCCCAATTTTTCCTCTATTCCTCTTGCTTGCTTTTCAAAATCCTTTTTGAGCTCTTCCATGACCTGAGATCAATTCATATTTTTCTTAGATGCTTTGGATGGAAGAACTTTGACATTGTTGTCTTCTGTTTGTATGTTTTGGTCTTCCTTATCACCAAAGTAAGATTCTATAGTCTGATTCTTTTCTACTTTTTGCTCATTTCCCCAGCCATTTACTTGACTTTTGAGCTCTTTGTCAAGGTAGTGCTCTGCTTCCAGTGAGAGTGTGTGTGTGTGTGTGGGGGGGGTGTATTTTCAGCCACTTGATCCCTCCACAGTCTGTGGGCCTACAGTTCCAGAAACAGTCTCTGCTGCTGCCACAAGCTTCTCTTTGGGCTCCTCCACACCCTCTACTGCCCTGGGACTGGGGCCCAACCACTGTACTTACACAGGTACCACAGATTTTTTCCACTGACCTTCTAATTTTTCATCAGTGTTTTGGGGTCATGAAATCTGGAAACCTCCTCAGGTGCCCGAGATTCAGTCCCCCCAAGGCCTGCTCAGGTCTCATCTGTGCCAGCATGACCCACACTGAACTGTACTCTGCTCCCAGAGTGCATGATAGATGCTTCCCAGTGACCTTCCTAGCTGTCTTGAGCTAGAGATTTGTTTCACTCCACCATTCTGTGGGTTTTGCAGCTCCAGAATTTGTTTAGAGTCATTTCTTACAAGTATTTGGCTGGGCTTGGGGGAATAGCTCAAGCAAGTCCATGTTTTTACTCCACCATCTTGGCTCTACCCCCTAATAATTAAATTTATGAGAGCAGATGAGATCACCAAGTGAAATATTATAGAGGGAGGCAGGAACAGGGGCCATTAGAGAACCCTATGGAACAATTATGTTTAGAGGGCATGACCTGGATGAGAAGCAAAGGAGACTGAGGAGTGGTCTGATAGGTAGGAGGAGAACCAGTAGTGTTGTTCTGAATACCTAAAGGAGAAGATGGTGATCAATAGTCTCAAAGGGTACAGAGAAGAATGAGGACCGAGAAAAGTCCACTGGACTTGAAAATTAAGAGATCATCAATTACTTTGGAAAAAGCAATTTTTAGTGAAATGGTAAAGTCAGAAGCAACAATGGAAGGGATTAAAAAGTGAATGAGAGGAGAGAAAGTGAAGGCATCCACTGTTCACAGGTTTTTTGAGTTTAGCCACAAAGACAGAAAAGATATAGGACTGGATACAGAAAAAAATCCAATTTCCGGAGTCTTAGAAGCAACCTTTAAGCTATCATTCAGTATATTTTTTCTTCCATTCCTGGTGTGTGTGTGTGTGTGTGTGTGTGTGTGTGTGTGTGTGTGTATCTGTGATTCTAGAATGCATCTAGGGATGACTGGTCAGCATTTAAAAAGGGAAGTGGAAACTTTGGGAATAACTGGTTGTTGTTCTTCATTCTAAAAGAGGATCAAAATGGCATACCTATGTTGGGGTCAAGGTAGGAAGAGTTAGCAAAGATGGAAGGATTCAGTGAATGTTTTATTTTTTTTTTCAGGAGTGATGATGGGGAAGTTTTCAAGCAGTAGGAAATGAGCCAGGACTCAGGCAGAGATTAAAGATAAATGACAGCATGTATAATCAAAATAAAATTGCTTGTCTTCTCAAGGTAGAGGGAGGGACAAGAAGAAGGGAGAGAATTTGGAACTCAAAATTAAAAAAAAAAACATGACTTTAAATTTTTTTACAGGTAATTAAGAAATATTTAATGAAATAAAAATGATTAAAAAAAGAAGATAAGTGAAGAATGAGGATGACAATGGGGATTATATGTTTGAGAAGAAAGGTAAGAATGACATTGCTTAAACAAGTAGAGGGTTTAACCTTGGAAAGGAGTAAGGCCATCTCCTCATGTGAGACAGGGATGAAGGAGAAGATAGTGACAGAAGATATTTGAGTTATAGAAGATGAGGAAAAGGGGAGAAGAGGGAGTGCAATGGGAGTTAAAAATCTTCCCCACACATTAATAGGCCTTTGTGGGGCTATTGAGGGAGATTTGATTAGGGGAGGCTTGTTTTGTATGAAGGCAGACTCTGGATCGGGAAGGGGTCATGCCCTCTGGCTCTAAGAGGTATCTATCTATCTATCCTCTGTTTTGCTGTGGGACTTAGTTTTTGGGAGAAGATTGGTGTGCCAGATGAGACTCTGGATAACTGTTGGAAGCACCTCTCCCCCTGTCCAGGCTTTGAAAACCCAGATGTTAGTGCTTCTTTCTCTGGTAACCATGCATGTATTGCTATGGTCAGACAGTTGGAAGCCCTGTCTATTGGTCTCTCTGTTTGTAATTTCTGTTTGTATTTTCTCTGAAGTTCAGAATGCTGACTTTTTTCCTTGAACTAAGTGAATAATATATGTATTTGATTAAAGTGATTGTTTACTCCTCAAAAATTGCTTTCCTTTTAGAAATTTGATCTAAAAACTTGTACCAGTATGTCATCCTGGGTATGTCAGGGTCCTTGCTGTTATAGAGATTTCATGGCAAATGGTCTCAATTTTCTTACTGTAAAATAGGATGTAAACTCCTCAGCCTCAGGAGGAAGATGTGGGGAGTCATAAGAAGTTTGAGTGTGGATGAAAACGTTTGAAAGAGCCCTTGTGGAGAGTGCATTCATAAAGGAGAGGCAATAGGGCTGGTTAGAAGCCATGAACATCCAGCTGAGGTTGTGTCATGTAAATTTGTAGTGAACCCAATCAGAAGTGTTCCATGATTCTCTCCACCTTTGTCCAGTGGCACATGTGAAGGAGCAATGGTAGTATTGGGTGGGAATGATCCAAGGCTAAGGTTTGACAGGTCAGATGGGCAATATAATAAAGGAAGCAGAGATTCAATAGAAGACGACAGAGTAGTGTTGAAGTGGTTCACCAAGGGGTTAAAATGAAGAAAAGAAGAGAGACGGTCTAGTGCATGGGAGATGGCCTGGGAGGGAAACAAGGAACTGAAGAATGGGTTGAAGTATGGATGAAGAATACGATTTTGTAAGAGAAGGGAGGGGGAGAGGGAGAAATTTAATAGATTATGGCCTGATATTCAAGGATTCCAGAATTCTTATACATGGGGGTAGCATATTTGTGGGTAATAGTAAGAACAAATGCATGATCACCTTTGTGTATGGCTGAAGTGAGGTGGAGGAATAAGTCATGGGAAGTGATAGGGTGAGGGAATGAGTAGTTAGTGTGTTTGAGGGAGAGTTTTTGTATGTATGTTGAAATCTAATAGTATGAGGGCAGGAGTTGAGGTGAGAAGAAATAGTGGGACAGGAATGAAACTCAATGAGGAAGGAAGGAGAGTATCCTGGAGGTTTGAGCATAACAGGTTGGATGATATTAGTTGCATGAACCTTTAAAGAGGAGACGTTACCGAGTGAAGGAGGTAGAGTGAAAGCTTTGAAATAACAAGGAGGAGCAAGGAGGATTCCCAGGTGCCCACTTGACTGGTGATCCAAGAGAAATGAATAAAAGTGCAGCCCATACTTGAAAGGGTGGCTAAGGAGGCTGGACCACCAGGGGGAACCAGGTTTCAGTGATTACCAGAAGACAGAAGAAAGGGAAAGGAGAAACATAAGAATGAAGGGAAGTTTGTTGCCTATGGAATAGGCATTCCAGAAGGCACACTGGAAGGGATAGATAACACTGAGTTGGAACTTCGGAGTAGGAGAGTTTGGGGGTATGAATAAGAAATTAGGAGAAAGGCTGATGGAGAATGGGCTTTGAGTGGTGACCTCCAGGGATTCAGAATCACTGAGATGTGTGGGGATGTGACCAGGGATGAGAATGTTCCTTGATGAGTGGAAGGTGCCACTCCTCTTCCCAGAGGAGGCTGGAGATTAGGTAGGTGATGCGCAGCAGCAGACGGAAGCCCTGCTCTGCACTGATTAACCTCCTCCTCTTCCCTCAGGGGACAGGAACAGCAGGAGATGGACGTGATTATGGTCAGAGGAAATTCTAATTCCTCTTCTCACCTGAGGCTGCAGGTCAAGTGGGTACAACAAGAAGTAGAAGTTGCAGGGGGCAGATTAAATAATGCAATATTATATTACATCACATATCATATCATATTACAGCAGTCCGTTATTCTTGAAGAGGACCATGACCTCAGGGGGGTGATGCTATGACATGTAAGTGAACCAAGGCTGTGCACAGTCATCAGCCTCACTTTCTCTTCCAGCTCTCTCTTGGTCCAGTGTCAGATCTAGATCAGGATGACCAGCGATGGCCCTGATGCAGTGGAGGACCTTGGCCTTTGTAAGCTAAAGTTTTTAACAGATCTCAATCTGATTGAGGCAGCAACCATGCCCTGACTAAGTCTAGGTCACTATATTATTTTTATATAACATAATGCATATTTTAGTATATTATTTAAATATTATTATTTAATTATTATATTAAGTATTATTTATTTAGACAATATATTATATATATTATTTAAGCAATATAATGCGTTGTTATGTGATATTATTACAAATAAAGTGAGGAGGAATGACTACAGAATAGCCAGCATTTACATAGTATTTTAAGATTTGCAAAACGCTTTACAAATATCTCATTTTATCCTTACCAAAAACCTGGAGAAGTAGGTGTTGCAATTATCCCCATTTGACAAGTAGGGCAAGTGAGGCAAACAGAGGTTAAAGTGTCTTTCTTGGGGTCGCACAGCTATTGAATATCTGAAATCACATCTGAATTCAGTCCTCCATGACTCCAGGTCCAACTCTCTATCGACTGGGTCAACTAAGCGAGAATGACTAATTTTTTAGCCCAAAATAATGGATCACCAGACAGATAAGTTACTGGAGCAAGAATGGCTGAATAGCAATGAGCCAACAGGTCTTTTGCTTCAGCTCCAAATCAGAATCACAGAATCAACCCAGTCAATGGGTGGGAGGGAGGAGAACATGGGGTTATTTATAATAATAACATAGAGTAATGGCAAAAGGGAAAAAATCATATAGGCTTGCAATAAAAAATATTGTGTCTAACAAAATTTAGTGTAATCTTGTGAAGAGAAAATCATCTTTAATGAAATAGAACATTTCAAGAATTCCTGATGAAAAGACCACAGCTGAATAAAAACTTTTCAAATGTGAACATGGGATCAAGAGAAACAAAAAGACAACTATAATTTATATTATTATAATGTATATTTATATATAAAATATATATTTATAATTTATATTATGATAATATATAATACATATTATTATATTTATAGGGATGAAGGGTTTAATCGTAACGGGGAGATTATGCTATGTGTTCCCTTCAGAACCCCAATGTCATTGGAAATCTTGAAGGAAACAAAACGAGAAAGAGAGCCTGGGAATATTTTGTTATGTTTTGATGATTTAAAAGAAGAAAGGAAAAAGAGGGAGAAAAGATTCACTAGGGAAGAAAACTGAAGGAAAGTTGGGAATGTTCACTATCTCATAATTAGAGTAAACAAGTAGAAGTTTTTACAAATGAGGAAGAATGTCCAATGTCACTTGAATTTCACTTTCATCTGATCTGAACTGGGCAAAGCATGTAGAGCACGTACACACACACACACACACACACACACACACAATTTCTTATAGAAATGTTTTCAACTCAACAGGAAACAGAAAGGAACAGGAAAAAGGGAAGAAGGAATGAGAGATAGGGTAAATTCAGGGAGAGATGCAACATGAGCAAAAAACACTTCAGAGGGTGGATTGCAAAGAGGTCAGTCAATAAGCATTTATTAAGCATCTACTAAGTTCCAGACACCTTACTAATCATTAGGAATAGGAAAAAAGATTCAACACACCGACCCACCACCATCGTCATCATCAACAACAATAGTTCCTACTTTCAAAGAGTCAGGTCGTAGTCTAATTGGAGAGATATACAACTATGTACAAACATGATATACACAAAATATGTTAAAATAATTTTGAAAGGAAGAAGGTAAGTTTAAGGAGTATAGGGAAAAACTTGATGTCAGAAGTGAGATTTTATTTGAGATTTTAAGGGAAGCCAGGAGGTAGAGAAGGGGAGCGATGGGACATGGAGAATAAAAATGAATGAAATAGGGAGATTGAGCACAATATTGGAGGAACAGCAATGAGGTCACTGAATCACAGAGTACACGGTGATGGTGGGTGAATCAAGTAAGGTATAATAAGACCAGAAAGGTGAAAAGGAGCAGAAAATAAATGGATTTCAAACCCAATAGAAAATTTGTATAAGGTACTGGAGTTAACAGAGAATTCTCTGTAGTTTATGAAAATGCGAGGGGAGGGATAAAAATTATGTAGTCAGACTTGCACTTAATGAAGATCAATTTTGGCAGCTTAGTAAGAAGATCTTCTGTAGTGGGGGGAGAATTGAGGCAGAGACACCAGGTTATTGTAATAACCAGGCATAAAATGATAAGGATTGGGCAGCTAGGTGGCACAGTGGACAGAATGCTGGGCTTAGAATCAGGAAGACATCTTCTTTAGTTCAAATCTGGCCTCAGACCCTTACTAGCTGTGTGACCCTGAGCAAGCTACTTCACCTTGTTTGCTTCAGTTTCCTCATCTGTGAAATGAACTGGAGAAGGAAATGGCAAACCATTCCAGTGTCTTTGCCAAGCAAACACCAATGGGGTCATGAAGAGTCAGACACAACTGAAAAATGACTGAGCAACACTGAAAGATGATAAGGTAATAACCATACCTTAAGAGAGAAGTAGGGGTATGTAAAAGATTTTATGAAGGTAGAAGTGACAGAACTTGGTAACAGAATTAGCGTTGAGGATGACTAGGTTTTGAGGCTGGATGACTGGGAGAATGATGATATAAAGTAATGGGGAAATTAGGAGGAAATTTTTAAGATGAATGAAAGAATGAGTAAGAACCTGTGATTGGATTTTGGGTGAGCGAAAGTAATGAGGGGTAAAGAAAAAGAAAGAGATTACATCAAACAGAGAGGGCTTCTTAATCACCATGCTTTTCTTTATAAAGAGGGAGCAAGAAGCTCACTCATTTTCAGAGATAATCAAATCTCTTTTTCAGAGATAATCAAATTTAATTAAAATTATAAAAAAAGAAAGAAGATGTTAAGAACCTGAATATAATTCTGGAAAAGTTAGATATGATAGATGTTTTATGGTTATTGAATGGGAATGGATAGAAGTATTTGTATTTTTTTAGGTGTATAAGGCACCTTTACAGCAAAGGACTACATGTTAAGTCATTACAAAGTCACACAGAAATGCAGTAATAGTAAACAATGCAAGGAAAATCATATTAAATATAGGGCCATTAGAAAAAATTAAAAATTATCTGGAGATTAAACAACTTAAAGACAAACATTTAGTAGATCCAATAACAAATCAAAGAAATATAATTAAAAATAATGAAAACAATAAAAAAAAGACAAAACTTTTTGTATGAAGCCAAAATAGCCTTTAGGGGAACATTTATATCTTTAAGCACTTTTTTCAACAAAGGTGAGGAAGAAAAGATTAATAAGTCATTCAAAAATCACTAAGAACAATAGAAAATTATACAACAAAAAGGAAATCTTGACAAAGAAGCTGATAAAATTTAAAGTAAAAATACTGAATTAATAAACTTCAAGTTGTTTTTTTTTAGAGCAGTGAAATAGACAAATTATTAGGTAATTTTGTTTAAAACAAGGAGATGGAAAACTAACAATGAAGTGAAATATATGAATATTTAGAAAAAAATAAATATCAGGGAAGTAAAAGTCAGTTCAAGAGGAAAAAATAGAGAATTTCAACAATCCAATCTTAAGAATAGAAATCAAATGAGCTCCAAATGACCTCTCAAGTATTTTTTAAATGGGACCAGATGGATTTCCATTCAAGGAAAAAATTCCAATTTTACACAATTTTTTTTTAAAAAGAACAAAGAAAAGTCTACTACCAAATTTCTTTTATGACATTAATATAGTCTTGATGGAGCCATAGAAATTCAAAATGGAAAAAGAAAAGTATAGTCCAATGTCTGTAATAATTTTTTTTTTGCCAATTATATTTTTAAAAATATTTTTATTTTTAGGACTTTGTAAAAATTGAGTTCCAAATTTTCTCCCTCCCACCCATTGGGAAGGCAAGCAATATGATATCAATTATACACATGAAATCATGTAAAACATATTTCCCTATTGGCTATGCTACAAAAAACAAGGCAAGAAAAAGAAAGTAAAAAAAAAAAATAAAACATATCTCAATTTACACTCAGAATTCATCAGTTTTCTCTCTGGAAATATTTTTTATCATGAATCCTTCAGAATTTCTTGAATCATTATTTTTATCAAAGAACCCTAGACTTTTTAAAAATAATATTTAATCCTCTATTACATGTTAAAACAAATCTTAACATTTGTATTTTTTTTTTAAGTTTGAAGTTTCAAATTCTGTCGTTCCCTTTCTCTTGCTCTGAGACAGCAGGCTATACATCTAAAATCACGCAAAACACTTCCATATTAATAATTTTATACTTGAACAAAAAAATTGGAAGAAAGTAAGAGGGTGAAAAATAGTATGTTTCAGTGTGTATTTAAACATCAGCAGATAGCATGTTTCATCACGAGTCCTTTGGAATTGTCTTGGCTCATTGTATTGCTAAGAATGGCTGTCATTCACAGCTCTTCATCACACAATATTGCTATTACTGTGTACAATGTTCTCCTAGTTCTACTCACTTCATTTTGCATTAGTTAGTGCAAATCTTCCCAGATTTTTTTCTGAAACCATTCCACTTGTTATTCCTTATGGGACAATAACATTCCATCACAATCATATACCACAATTCTTTCAGCCATTCTAAAACTGATGGACACCTTGATTTCCAATTCTTAGCCTTCAGGAAAAGAGCTGCTATTAATATTTCTTGTACAAGTATGTTCTTTCTCTCTTTTCATCTCTTTGGGATATAGACCTAGTAGTGATATTTTTAAATGAAAGGGTAGGCACAGTTTTATAGTTCATTGGACATAGTTCCAAATTACTCTCCAGAATGGTTGGATCAGTTTACAACTTCATCAACTGTGCATTAGTGTCTCAGTTTTCCCACATCCCCTCAACATTTGTCATTTTTCTTTTTTTTTGTCATATTAGCCAATCTGATAGCTTTAATTTGATTTCTCTAATCAATAGTGATTTAGAGTACAGTTGATCATCATTACATTATTGCTGTTAATGTGTAAAATGATCTCTTGCCTCTGCTCACTCATTCTGCATCAGTTCATATAAGTCTTCAAAAGTTTTTCTGAACTCATCCAGCCCTAATAAATATTGATGCATAAATTATGAGTAAAATATAAATGAAGAGCCTATGGTAAGATAACAGAAAGTATATACACCATGACAAAGGTATATTTATACAAAAATACAAAGTTGGTTCAATATTAGGAAAACTTTGAATGTAATCCAGCATACTTATACCAAGAATAGTAAAAATCATAAGATTTTATCAACAGATACAGAAAAAAAGCTTTGAACAAGATATAGCATCCATTTCTATTAAAAACATCAGAAAATGAAAGCATAAATGAACAGAAGAAAAGAAAGAAAGAACCTTTCCTTAACTTGGTAAATAGTATGTAAGACAAAAATCAAGAGTCAGCATTGTTTCTGATGTGGATTTTCAAGTATTCTTTCTAATAAAGTCAAGGGTAAAGCAAATTTGTCCATTGTTGCCATCATTATTTGGTATAACGTTTAAAATTATGACATGATAAAGAACTAATGGGATTGAGAAGAGGAGAAGGAGAAGAAAATTAGCGTCTTCAGACCAAATTAGATCAATAAGATCAATTAGAAATCCTCAAGAGTCAATTAAAATTTAATTAGAATAATAACAAGTAAATCCAGAGGAAAGAAAATAAATCCATGTAAGTTATTAGCATTTTGGTAAATTGCCACAAAACTAGCAAGAATATATAGAAAAAGAAATATCATTTAAAATAATTAACAGAAAGAATAAAATACTTGGATTCTACCTACCAAAATAGACACTGGAACTACATGAAGACAATTACAAAACACTGTTTACAAAAATAAAAACAAACCTAATCAACTGAAGAATTGTTGCTTGCTCATGGGCAGAGCAAGTCAAAATAATAACAAAAAACTCCCAAACTACATCAATTACTTACCCATTACTTAGTGTCACATACATCAAGATATCAAAAGATTATTTCATGATGGAAAAAAAATTATAACAGGATTGATGTGGAGCTACAGAGGGGTAAGAACATTAAAGGAAATATTGGGAAAAAAGTGGGAGGGAGAAGGATCTAGAAGTAGCAAATCTCAAACTATAATATGAAGCAGCAATCATTCAAACAATCTGCTATTAGTTAAAAATATAAAGAATCAGTGGAACAGATTAGGTACATAACATGAAGAAGTAACTGAAACTAGCGGTCTAATATTTAATAAACCCAAAGACCCCAGCTATTGGTCTAAGGTCTTACTATTTGACCAAAAACAAACAAACAAATAAAATACAACCCCATCAGGATCACTGGAAAGCAATCTGGTGGAAATTAGATATTTTAGACCAGCACTTTACACCACATACGAAGAGAAACTCCAAATAGCTCCATGACCTAAATGTAAAGGGCTAGATCGTAAACATATTAAAGCAGCAAAGAAGGAATTGCTTTTCTCATCTGCTGATATTGTTGTCATCCCATTGTTTCAGTCATGTCTGACTCTTTGTGACCCCCTTTGGGTTTATTTTGGGAAAGGTGTTCCTTCTCTAGCTCATTTCAAGGTTGGGAAGCAGACGTGCATGTGAATTTGCTTTACTTGATTATGATATTTCGTTATACTTTTTAAAAGAAAATAATTGAGATTGGGTGTATAAAAGAGGAAACAGGGATTCTGATACAAAAGAAACAGCAAACGAGGAGTCACTGAAACAATTTAACAAATATAGAAAGGAGAAGACAAGGAAGAAGGAACCGACTATTGAAATGGTTGTGAAAGTAATGTGTAGAGTTTATTATATGTTTTCTTTTAAAGCAAATGTTAAGGAATAGAGACTCACAACTTCTTATATCATTCTTGTGTGTGTGTGTGTGTGTGTGTGTGTTCTACCCTGTAAATGGAAATACTTTTTTTGTTTTTTCATGTTAGTTAAACTTAGAATAAAAAATTAAATAAAAGCAAACATTTTACAAAAAACAACAAATTTTGTTGTTTCAAACTCTAGTCTCAGTTCTGTCAGGAAAGGAAACAGAAAAGCTTAAATTAACATGAACTCTCCTCCCAAACCACCTGGCAAGTATCAACAGCAAGCAAGTATATTTCTTTCTCGAGTCAACATTTTCTGCTACTGTGGGTAGTGGAGTGTGAATTTCCTTCATGCCCACTTGCTGCAAGCTAGTACGGCTGCCAAAGAGAGTTGAAAAGCCAATCTGGGATATCAGGTCTCATTTAAGAGGGAGAAGTCAGTTCTCTCTCTCTCTCTCTCTCTCTCTCTCTCTCTCTCTCTCTCTCTCTCTCTCTCTCTCTCTGTCTCTGTGTGTATGTGTGTGTGTGTGTGTGTGTGTGTGTTCATCCTTCGTTGCTGAAGAAGACCATGCCATCAGAGAAATGATGACATGACTTGCACTTGACTTTGTTTTGAGTGAGGGAGGGCTGTACAGGTCACCAGCCTCACTTCTCCTCCAGAGTCACCTGAATCCAGTGACCAGATGTTCATCAGGATGACTGGGGATGACCCAGGATGAGGCAAGTTAGAGACAGCAAAACAGAGAGGGGGGCAAGATGACTTCCTGATTCTCACTTCCCAATATTCAGTTATATTCAGCCACTAGCAATGCATTAATCATATGACTCAGACACCCATATTATATTTTTATTATATCACTGTGGTAATAATGTTATTATTACATTATTTTCTATGTCTAGCTATTGATTGGCACCAAGTTCATGAGAAATTCTACTGAGCAGAGTTTAATATAATTAACATTTCCCAGAAGACAATGGGGTTTCAGATGCCTTACTTGTGTCAATTTTGGTTTTGATTATGCTTCAATTTGGGCTACTAGCCTTTCAGCATCGTCTAAATTACTAAGATAATTCAAGGGAACTTTATTGATGTGGAAGAGTGAATACTCAACTTGGCCTGGAATCAGGAAGACCTGAGTTCAAATCTAGCCTCATACACACACCAGCTGTGTGATCCTGGACAAGTCACTTCATCTCTTTCTACCTCAGTTTCCTCATCTGTAAAATGGTGGCAATAAAAGCCTCTGCCTTTTAGGGTTGTTGTGAGAATAAAACAAGATAATACTTGTAAGCACTTAGAGGCATCAAAGTTGAGTAGTAAATAGAACAGTGACCCTGGAGTCAGGAAGAACTAAATTCAATCCAACCTCAGATTCTTATCAGTTGTGTGACCTTGAGAAAGTCACTTAACCTCTGTTTGCTTCAGTTTCCTCAACTGTAAAGTGGAGATCATAACAGCATATACCCAGAGTTGTTGTGAGGGTCAGATGAGGTAATATTTGTAAGCAGTTGGCGTGATAACTGGCACCTAGTAGGTGCTATGTAAATGCTTAGTCTCTCCTCTTGCAAATTATCTAGTTCAAGATATGTATGTACATATATAATATAAAATATAAAATATAATATACCGTATATAATGTATCTATAAAATGTATAAAATCTATATTATGTATATGTTTACATACACACACACATACACATACACTTAAAATTTCTCTCATGGACCCCTTTAGTGGTCTGGTGAGCTTATGGATTCCTTTGTAGAAGGATATTTTTAAATACTTATAATTAAATGCACAGAATTACAAAGGTGAGTGGATATCAGCACCTGGAATGTCCATCTGTTTGCCTTCACTTTTTGCTTTCATACATTTTCTTGATGACCTCTAGACCCTACTCTTTGACCTGTATTGACATCCATCTGAATCTCTCTGAGAAGAAGGATTAGCAGCTGTACGGCCAAGGTGAAACTGAGAAAGGGTTGATGTTTCAATCTAACTCCTTTTTATTGGAACAGAAAAAAAACAACCTCTGTCCTGTAAGGGCCTGAGTCATCCTGTTCAACTAAGAGTTATTCATCATTTTCAATAAGGCATCAATAGGTCTATACATGTCCATGGACGTGTCCACACTGTCTTTAAGGAGAGGATCAAATCACAAGGGATAGCTCTCCCCCAGACAACATCATTGAGTTGATTAGGAGATCCCAAGTCAATGTGAGAGATAAACATAGTAATTTTAACAAAGTTATTTTCTGGCTCTTTTAATAAAGACAGGAAAATAGAACAAGATTAAATAGCCCCAAACTTACCACCTCAGGCATAATGTTTAGCTTTTTCACTAGGCCTTAACATAACAGCTTATTCTTGTATCTCCTCTTAAAGATTGAACTGAACCATTCTTTCTAATTATTCTTAATAATTCTTAATTCTGAATCTTCGTGTAAGAACCACAGCTTCCCAACTCTTGATCAGAATTCTAGGCTGGCTGGTCAGATTCAGACATCAAAGTCCTTCCTTCAGCTTTGTTCTTTGTCGTAGGCAGCCTCTCAGTAAAATAAGAGTGTCCCCAAAATCTTAGTGTAGCTTAAGGTTATATTGCTTTAAGCTTTCATAACTAAAAACTATGCTAAAACTCTTGGGACACTCCCTAAAGTGACAAGATCACTGTCTTTTAAAGAGTTTGCTCTCAGAGATGTCTTTCAATACTGCTCTCAGTTCTCCATCTCTTGCTCGCCAAGGCTCTTTGAAGAAGGTTGCAGTATGGTTTTCTTCTGGAATTTTGACCCTTTCTTCTTTGATTCCATATTTCAAAATGTGTAATTATACCAGCTATCCTTTGCCTTGCTCATACAGTTGAGAGGTTTTGAAATTTTTTTCAATTGAAGTATTTGGAGGGTAGTTTTGCTTCTTTGGAAGGGAATTTCTATTACTTGTTTGATGGGAAATCTTGAAGGGCTCCAGTTCTTATAAGTGTCCATTCTTTCTTCTTCCCAGAACACTTGGTTCTGACCAGTTTTTAACTGGTCTTCCTGCCTACAGAGTGACATGTAACTAGAAATCTTTAAACTGAAACTTGGTCATTGGATTTCATCTGCTTTAAGTGTTTATTACGCCATCACTGATTGAACAATAGGGGATACTATAAAACTTTTAGATGGTGTCCAGCATCATTTGGTCCGAAGTGAGGTTGCTCTTGTTTCCTGTCATCTAGCACATCCCCACACTCTTTTCTCATGATCACTCCTGCTTTGCTTTCTGGGATGCTTGCTGGAAAGAGAACAAACTTGCTTTCATCTTAAAAGTTTTCCTTTCTCACTCCTATCACTATGTTCATCAGGAGAAATTTTGTGAAAGAATGAGAGAAAGCATTTTCATTTTCTTGGAGTTGTCCTTTAAGGGTAGTGAGGCCTTGCCTTCTCAATCACAGGTGGAATGCATTGTCCCTTTCATTGTGTGCGTGTTCATCCTTTTTGCCGAAGAAGACCATGCCATCACAGAAGTGATGACGTGACTTGCACTTGACTTTGTTTTTGAGTGAGGGAGGGCTGTGCAGGTCATCAGCCTCACTTCTTCTCCAGGGCCATCTGAATCCAGTGACCAGACATTTATCAGGATGACTGGAGATGACCCAGGATGAGACAATTAAGGTTAAGTGACTTGCCCAAGGTCACACAGCTAGTGAGTGTCAAGTGTCTGAGGTGAGATTTGAACTCAGGTCCTCCTGACTCCTGCACTAGTGCTCTATCCACTGCACCACCTAGCTGCCCTCCCTTTCATTGCATGTTGTCCTTCAGAGCAAGGGCTGTCTTACTTTTCTTTTGAAGGTAGGCAGACAGACCAACAGACAGAGCATTTATTAATCACTTACTATATCCCAGGCTCTATGCTAAAGGCTTAGAGTCCTAGAGGACAAGATGCTCCCTATTTTCATGAAGCTCACAGCACAGTAGCATGAGGGCATCTTTAGGGGTATCTCTAGAGTACAGTGCTACATAGGCACGTAATACATATTATTCATTCGTTCAAGTATATACTTAGTCATTTGTAAGTTTCCTCACTTATTAGAATGTAAACACTTTGAGAACAAAGACTGTTTTTTGTCTTTCTTTGCATTCCCAGCCCTTGGTACAGTGTCTAGCATATGTAGCAAGTGTTTACTAAGGCTTACTCACTGACTTACTGTCATCCTGGGCAAAGCATCTAAGCTCTTTGGATTAAATGAGGAGTTAGCATTGGATAGCTGCTCAAGTCTATTCCAGATGTCCAGCTATATTTCTTTGAGTTCAGGATGTTTTGCCAACCTTTTAACCTGTCAGTGCTTCAGGCAACTCCTGAGGACATAGATACCAAGTACTATGTCATTGGCTGGGAGTCCTCCACGCTGTTGAGAAATTCTGCATCCATCAGATGGATGCTATTGACATTGCATACTTAGATTTCAAGAATGAGTCATGATCCTCTGTCTGCGGACAAAATGTGGACTAGATGGGAATAATTGGATTCGGAAATGCTAGAGGTGAAATTGAAGGAAGGGCAGTCAGTAGAGACATTCCTCAGGGATTAATATTTGACCTTATTTGTTCAGTCATTTCAGTCATGTATAACTCTTCATGACTCCATTTGGAGTTTTCTTGGAAAAGATATTGGAATGGTTTACCATTTGCTTCTCCAGATCATTATACAAACAAGGAAACTGAGACAAATCGGGTAAAGTGATTTGCCCAAGGTCACTAGGCTGGCAAGTTCCTGAAGCCAGATTTGAACTTAAGTCTTCCTGACTCTAAGCCTGACACTATCCACTGTATAACTCAGCTGCGTCTATCCAAGTCTATCATTTTACAGATGAATAAAGAAAGGCCCCTAAAGTAATGTAACTTACTTCCAAGGCCAAAAAAGATGGGAAACATCAGAATTATAATGCGAGCCCCTCTTCAGACTTTAGAATCAGTGTTTTTTTTTCTTCATACCACACTGAATCTACAAGTTAGTTCCATGTGGTAGAAATCCCACAGCAATAAGACAAGGACCATTTGAAGTAGTAAATTAACAATTAGTGGTACATTATGTTCAAGATAGGAGAAAGAACTAGGAAAAAGTGAATATTGCTCAGATGATTTAAACATTTATTGACAACTTTAGATTTTATATAATACATATTTTCTGAAGGATCCCCCTTTCTCTTTTCAGGAAACTTTCTTTTAACCAAAAATAAAGAGAGAAAAAAATAAACAATGCAGCAAAACGAATAAGGATATTGAAAAAGTCTGACATTATATGCAGTATGGAATACCCTTTGTCCCCTCCCTCCATTAAGGGACGGGAGGAGGTGTCTTAACCTATCTCTTCTTTGGAACCTGGCTTGGCCATTATTTAAAGTATTTTGCTGTGGTGGGTCTTTGCATTTCAATTGTCATGGTGTGTATTGCTTTGTTGATTCTACTAACTTTGCTTCTGTTGATATAAGTAGTCTTTTCTCCTTTGGTTATATCGATTGCTTCAGTAATATTCCATTACTTTCACTTGTAATACAGTGGAAAGAGAAGTTGGCTTGAACCCAGGAAGACCTGGATTCTACTCCTTTTTCAGGGTAAATAATTTAGGCTCAGTTGCCTCAGTTTCCTCATTTGTAAAATGAGGAAATTGACTCATTGACCCCTAGTTTACCTTCCAGCTCAAAAATTATGATCCCTATGTATCACAATTTGTTTTAGTCATTCTCTATTGATAAGCACCTACTATGTGTCAAGTTCTTTACTCCTATAAAATGTGCTTCTCGAAGTATTTGAGAGTATGTATGGTCTTCCTTTTTTATTATTGGTCTCTTCTGCATCCAAAGGTATGGGATTTATTATTTTTATTAATTTAATAATAATTATTAAAATTAACTAATAATGTCTTGTATTATTATTTTATATAATATATTTTTATATTTTAAGTAATGTATATTATATATACTTTATTTCTATTTTATATATGATTAAAATTAATAAAAATAAAAATTTATTAATAATAATAATGAATGATTAACTCTTCACCTAATTCCAAGTTGTTTGAAAATGGTGGGAACAATTCAAAGCTTCACCAACAGTGAGAGCATCAGTTCACCTATTTTTTCCACCACCTTCCAACACTCACTATTCCCATCTTTCCTTATATTTGTCACTGTGTCAAATGTGCAACAGGGCCCTTAGCACAGAGTAATATTGAGTTGACTTTTTCATATGACTGTTAATCATTTGCAATTCCTCTTTTGACAGCTGTTTCTTTGTTTTTGAACCACTTCCTTAAAGAAAGCATTGGAACTACCCAAACATGTAATTGAATGACTCTTGTTACCTTCACTTAGAGATTTTAAAATGGAGGAGAAATGACCATTGTCTGAAATATTTTAGCAAGAATTTTCTTCAGGCATAGAGTCGATGTCTGAGGTCCTTTCTGAGTCTGAGAATCTGTGGTTGTTTTTTTCCCCAGGGGTCAGGTTCATAAAGTTATATAACTACCACAAACTTCAGTGTCTTCATTTAAAAAATTGTGGGTAACTACCTATTCTGCCCATTTCATCTCAAAGGATCACTGAGGATTTAATGAGAGAAGTTATATAAAGCCTTTTGAACTCCGTTAAGTTCCAAATAAATGAAAGATTCCATTTACTTTGGAATATTGTGTTCTAAGCTGGATGTCTCATTGTAGGACAGTTGTTGATAACTGCAGGACAAGGAGAATGATAGCAGATGGCAAGGGGATGAATGGCTAACCCTGAGCATGTTTAGCGTATAAGGAAAAAGCGAGAGGAACTAATCTTTGTCTTCTATCTGAGAGGCTGTCTTGTGGAAGTATCATCAAACTTGTCCACCTTGTCCTAGAGGTCAGAATTAGGAACAATAGGTGGAAGCTGTGGCCAAGCAGATTTAAGCTTCATGGCAGGAAAATCATCTTCATACTGAGAGCTGCCCAAAATGGAACTTGCTGCTTTCAGAGATGTTCAGAAATGACATTTACAAAACTCTTTACAGTCTGTGAATCACTGGGCATCCATTATCTCACTTGAAGTTCCCAACAACTCTACCAGGTAGGGGTTACAGATACTATTCTCCCCATTTGCAGTTGAGGAAGCTGAAGCTCATATAGGTTAAATGACTTGACCAAGGTCATACAGCTAGTAAGAGTCAGAAAGCCCTGGTCTTCCTGGTTCTAGTCCATTATTCAAACCCCTATGCAGGAGGTTTTCAAAGAGAGGCTCAGTGATCATTTACTTGGAATGTTTGGAGAAGATTCTCATTCAGGCTTGGATTGGACTCAATGAACATTGAAGTCTCTTTCACCCGAGTGCTTCTAAGATATTTTCAAGAATATCCTAGTGACAAATTGCAAATCTAAATGTGACAAAGTCACTATGAGCCAGCAGTAAAAATGAAAGTGAAAATTGTTTGTTTCTTTAAACTCATACGTTTTGCTCAGCTGCCAAAAAGTTGTTTCCAGTAATGCTGTACGAAAATTCCCAGGGACCATCTGAATGATACAATTGCACCAGTTTCCTTCTTTTAACTAGTTTCTTCTCTTCTATTGTTGTTTTCCTCTGTTAATTTGAGGGATAACACATAATCTACCCAATTCAAGACCTGAACACATAGGAGAGGGTAACATGCTTAGAGTGAAAAGACATGATACTTGATACATTGAGATGGTCTTGGCATCTTTTCTGGTGGTCATATGGGTTAGATTGCTTCTCCAGAAGCTTCTCTGAAACAACTGGAAATCCCTGTGACTCAACTGTATGAGCAATAGCAGCTGAAGGATAATGGGAAATTAGATGGACCCAAGAAAAGATTGATTAAAACACTTAATGGAAGATTTGACATACAAGAGCCAAGAGAAACATAAGGTGCATGCCAAAGACCAATTACAAGGTCTCAGATAAGGATAAATTGTTTACCTTTTACGTATAAAAATGTAAACCATGTGTCTAAGATTGTTATTAGTGATTGGGTAGTTTTTAAGAAAGATTGAGGTAGACCTGAGCATGATATGACTTTAAAAAGTAAAATCATTCAACAACAGCTAAAAAAAATAATTATCTTATACAAATGAGGTGCAAGAGGAAGAACCAATCCAGTGGAATTAAATGGAGAAGGAGGGCTGGTAGTTTTGGAAACCTCCTTTTATTGGAAATAATTATGAGGGGAACAATACATATACATCTATGAAAGTTTTCTAAATTTAGAAAGAAATAAAATACAAAGGGGGTAGTGAGGGGGGAGAGAATAAGAGAGGGATCTTTAGGGGAGTGAAGGAATAGATCAAAAGGGCAGGTAAAAAGTTGTTTAGATTTATGAGGAATTTTAATATAACAAATTTAAAATACAATACAACATAGATAATATCGATCTGTGGTTTTCTAAGTCAATATTCCACCTGTAGGCATTCTTATGTCTGGCTTATTGACCTGCTTCTATTTTAGTTTGATGCCATTGATAAAATGCTCTGCCCTTGCGGGAATTGACTGGTGCTCTGAGGGTAGGAGGAGAGATTCCTGGATAATGCAGATCATGCTATGTGCCAGGACTTACAAGGCCCAACCCTCAGACTCAGTCCCTTTGTCTTAGTTCTCTCTCCTGTTAAAGATTTTTGCCTTTAACACTATGTAACAGTAAGGGTCCCAACATACACAGGAGGGCCTGCTGTACATGTTCTTATATCTGTAATTCTAAAAGAAAAGCAACTTTTGAGGTGTCAACTATCACTTTAATCAAGCATGTATATTATTCACTTAGTTTATGGGAAAAAGTCAGTACATTGAACTTCAGAAAAAATACAAATAGAGAAAGAAAGATCAACCAACAGACAGGGCTTCCAGATGTCTGATCATAAGCAATACGTACATCATAGATCAACAGACAGATCTAATTGTCTGACCATACATATATAGTTACCAGAGAGAGAAGCACCAACATCTGGATTTTCAAAGCTAGGGGCTCCTTAGCAGCTGTCCAGAGCCTCATTTGGCCAAATAAACACTTCTAATGAATAAGCCCCAAAGTAAAATCTCACCTCAGAGTATTTATACACTTTTCAGAGCTGGAAGGCAGGATCCCCTGACCCAATAAAAATTAACAAAAGGTATTAGTGGTCTATTAATGGGTGGGGAAGATCTAAGTAACATTACACACTATTACTTTTCAGTATCTCTAGGATAGAACGCGAACTCCTCTATTTGGCCTTTGAAGCTCTTTGCGATTTGTCTTCAGCCTGTCTTACCTTAGGTTTCACACGACCTTCCTCCCATGCTTCCTATGTTGTAGGTCAATGAACTCATCTGTTCCATCTCTTGCCTTCATGTCTTTGCATTGGCTGTCCCCCATGCCTGCTTTCTGCCTTAATCTCGTTAGCTCAAGTGCTACTTCAGGCACATAGGAGCACTTCATCTTTCTAGTCTACTCCCTCCATTGTTGGTAATCATTTTAGATATCGTGTATTTCCTCATCTGGGTAGAGGCCATTTCTCCTCAGTAGAATGTAAACTCTGGGAAAGTAGAGACTATTTCATTCTTATTTCGATAACCCCACCATGTAACATAGTGACTGACACATAGTAGGTACTTGATAAAGCTTATTGAATTGAATTAAAATTACATGAAGTTTTTTCATATTAGAGTTAATTGTTCCTTAAATGTTTAGTAGAATCCACTTGGAAATCTATCTGGTCCTGGGGATTTTTTCTTAAGGAGCTCATTGATAGCTTGCCTATGTTCTTTCTAAGACATGGTTATTTAAACATTGTATTTCCTCATCTGTTAATCTGAACAGTTTATATCTTTGTAAATACTCATCCATTTCATTTAGGTTGTCAGTTTTACTGTCATATAATTGGTCCATAATAACTCTTAATAATTGCTTTAATTTCATTCTCATTGGTGGTATATTCACCCTCTTCATTTTTGATACCAGTAATTTCTTCTTTCTTTTAAAAATCAAATCAACCAATGGTTCATCCATTTAATTGTTTTTTCATAAAATAACATCCTAGTTTTATTTATTAGTTCCATGGATTATTTTAACATTTAATTTTATTCATCTCTTCTTTGAATTTCAGGATTTTTATTTTGTTTTTTCATTGAGTATTTTTAATTTGTTGTCTATTTTTTTAGTTGTAGGCCCAATTCATTGATTTATTCTTTCTGTAATTTATTGATGTAAGCATTTTCAGCTACACAATTTCTTCTAAGTACTACTTTGACTATCTCATGTGACACATCTAAGTAGTTGGAGAAATATTAATTGCTCATGCGTAGGCTGAGCCAATATAATAAAACAGACAATTGTAACTAAACTTAATTAAAATATCCCTTCCAAAAATTTGTCAAGTTAGAAAAAATAATAACATTCATCTCAAGAACAAAAGGTTAAGAATATCAAGTGAAACAATGAAAAAAATGTGAAGGAAGGGAGCCTAGTAGTGCCAGATTTCAAACCATATTACAAGCATTTCCATGTCATGGAAAGACTACATAAACCCACTTTTCTAGTGGGAAAGAGATTTTAATGTCTGATTTAACATGTCTTATGAGGACTCCTCTTCCTTCATAGTCCTCCCACCCCTACTTCTGCATCTGATTTTCCAAGCTTACATTCTTTATTGATAGAATATTACTTCCTGAATACTTTGGTTTCAAAGGTAAGGATTTTTGGAGCAATCTGTTTTGGTTCCTTACGTTCATTGTCTTCTAAATTTCTGACTGGAGCTGGAATGATGAGAGGCTCTTATGCCATCATGGAATCATAGATCTACAGCTTAGAGGGACCTTAGAGATTCTTTCATTTTATAGCTAGAGAAACTAAAGTTAAAGGAACTGAATTAATTTATCTTCAGCCACAGAAAGTAAAGACCGAAAAACACTGAAGATTGTTCAAATGTTATGCCACGTGAGTTCTGAAACGCCCCTGTTCATGACCCAATCACATGGAGAGTATAAAAGGAAGTTTTGAAACAGACTTGATTCATCTGAGAATTTTTGTGGGTTCATAACCATGCTGCTTCTGGTAGTGTGTATGGTGTTTTCTGTCTTTGGGAGCATGTTTGCTGGTACGGTCAAATGCTGGAAGGGAAACTGGCAGCAGGTGAGGGAGGGAGGGTGGAGATTAGCACTGGTTCACATTGTTTAGGTACTGTTCTGATCTTTTAGTTCATAAATTGTTTAAGTGCCCTAGGAGTTGAACCTGGGACAAACCTTCTTTTGATGGGTGGTGGTTGTGAAGGATCAGATTCTGCCTTGTATTTATTGGGTGTACATTTTGTCAATACATATTTTCTATGTGCTTATATGTTTATCTGCCATCTCTCCTAGAATGTAAATTCCTCAAAGGTAGGGTTAGTTTTATTTTGTTCTTTTTATATCCTAGCACCCAGCACAGTGCCTGATGGTTAGCGTGTGCTTAATGAATAGTAATCGATTGACTAATAAGCTGATAAATGTTATAATAATGAAATCATTATTATTCATTAATAACAGGTTGTTATTAGAAATGACAAAATGAATTAGGGATTCAGCCCTCAGTCCATTCTTCTCATCACTGAGTGACTGAAGGCTTTTCAAAGGAATTCTAAGAAATGCCTTGAGAAGGCATTGATGATTTGTGACTGGTTGGGGAAGGGGGTTTGAGGAACATGGAGCTACGTGGGAAAGGGAAGAGTTTGGGTAATAGAAATAAGAGGAAAGGGGATGCTGATATGTATCAGAAACTTTGTGCTGTAATAGGAAAAAAATCCTACTAGAACTGGAGTTGGAAGATGACTGACTTCTATTTATGACACAACAACAAAGTGATCTTAGTCAAAAAAATTAAATTTCTTAGAGGCTGTTCACACAGTTAGAACTGGAAGGTTACTTACAGGGTCATTGAGTTCAATCTATTCATTTTACATATGAGGAAACTGAGGATCAGAGAGATAAAGCAATTTTGCAGAAGATCATGAGATAATAAATGAGAGAAGCAGGATTTGAGTCCAGAGTCTCAAGCTCCCCAAATCTAGCCCTCTTTGCAGAGCCCCACACCTCTCTTAGTTCTCCATCTGTGAAATGGGCAGGCTAATTCTGACACTAACCACCTGACACGCATGTTGTGAAGAAGGACTTTGTAGAATACAATGTGATTGTGAGCTCTTTTTTGTTCTCCTTTTGTCCTCAGGCATGCCAAGGGTGATTCACAAGACAGAAATGACCAGCACTGTGGGGGAGAATGTGACCTTGTCCTGCCAGCTGTCTGCAGAGAAGGAGGTCCTCCAAGTCACATGGCAGAAAGAAGGTCAAACAACAGATAATATAGCCACATACAGTCCTAACCATGGCCCCAGATTACTTGGACCTTACCATGACCATGTCCTGGTGACCCAAAGTGATTTGAATTCTTCAGCCATCACCCTTGAATTTGTTTCTTTAAAAGATGAAGGATGCTACAGATGCATTTTCAACATCTTTCCCATAGGGCCTGTCCAGGGCAGGATGTGTTTGAGTGTTTATGGTAAGTCATTGAGTTGGGACCACTGAGGGATGGATTCTTCTCACAGCATAAGACTTGTTCTCCCTGAGGGTAAAGTCATTATTCCTCAGAGTATGTGATATATGGGGGCTGATGACCAAGAGGGTATTTCAATTCATACAAAGAAATAACAGCTTTCTAAATGGTAGAATTGGCTAGATACAGTAGAGAGATTTTGATTCCCCTTGACAGTTTCTCAGTATAGACTAGCTGAACATTCATCAGGCAAGTCACATAGTAAGACTACAATTTTGATTATGGATTGAGCTTCTAGCTATGGTATTCTCTGATTCTGGACATACTGAAAGTAGGATAAACATAAGGTTAGGTGAGGACTCTGCCTTCCCTCTTGAGGACTCTGGAACATATAGAGTTATTCTTTCATGTAATGCTTCCAGGACTCAGTTACTACCATTTATACCACCTCTACCACTATTTCATCATGAAACGTGATGTAGTAGATATAGAACTGAACTAGGAGTTTCACATCTGACTTGTGTCACCTGCCAGTTATGTAACCATGGAAAAATCACTTCATGATAGACTCAATAGCAACCATTAAGAAAAAAAAATAATTCAACCTTGGGTTGGCTTGAGAAAGTCATTGTTTCTGGAAATTAAGATTCAAGTCAATAAATTTTTGTTAAATGTCTACTCTGTGCCAGATACTGTGCTAAAGTGTTAGGCACAACTCTGCTGTACTTTGCCCTGGTCAGACCTCATCAGGAGAATTGTGCTCAGCTTCAGGTGCAAAATTTTAAGAAATACATCGAGATGTTGAAGGATGCCTGGAAAAGAACAATTAGAGGGGTGAAGTATAACTCTTGTTGTTGCCATATGAGGATTGGTTGAAAGAAATGCAGATGTTTAGCCCAAAAGGGGAAAAAAGGAACTGTTTATGAAGGAGGTGGGGCTGCAGTAGCCTGAAAGACTGACATATGGAGGAAGGATTTGACTTGCTGTGTTTGCCTCCATCGGGTAGAACCAAGAACAGAAATTGCAGTGTCTAATTCAGGCTTGAAAGAGTTTGGGATGGGCTTGGAGAAAAGGAGTAGGAAATTCAACCAAATAATGAGAACTATCCAAAAGTGGAATGAGCTTCTATGGGAGGAGGCAGTTCCCCATCACTGGAAGTCTTGAAGCAGGGAATGATTGGACAACTTTTGTTGGGCATGTTATTGTACTTATTCATACTGTATGAGTTGAACTAGATGGCAACTTAAGCTTCTTGTATGTTGAAAATTCGATGATTTTGATAGAATCCAAGTAGGGAGATTGCTACTAGCTAAAGTAACAGGTGTAGGAATCAACTTAGAATATTCATGGCAGAGTGAAATCCCTCACCTGGTTGGAATCATTGGATCATAAGATCTTCAGTTTAGAAGTAGAAGAATATTATGGGTTCTCCTAGTTTGACTCCTTCATTTTATAGAATAGGAAACCCAGGTGCACGGAGTTGAAGTGGTTTGTTAGGATCACACAAAGTGAGTTACTGAGGGGTCATTCAGCTTTAGGTCCTGATGCTTCTAGGAATAACCTTCTCTCCATTACACCATCCCAACTCCCAGTAGGCGCAATAGGATCAGTGAGATGGAGCCTCAGCAGTCAAGTTCAACAACCTCATTTTATAGTTAAGGAAACTGAATCTTACAGGGTTTGAGTGCCTTGACTTGGGTCCTACAGCTAGTAAGTCCAAGGCAGGATAGTGGCACATTGTACCTAAGAAGTCAGTTCCCACAAATTCCAAATTGCAGAAAGATTTAAATAACTAAAGACTTACTCATGGACAGAGAAGTATAAATTTGATGTTTTCATCCCTCTTAGAGAATTAGACCAGACAGTGCCCTCAATTTGAAGCAAGATAACCATCCAGTTTACATGCTTTTCCATGTCCTCAGTTTTTGTTGTCCATTTATCATCTATCTACCTATCCATCCATTATCTATCTATACCCACCTACGTACCTTTCTATTCATATCTCATCTATCTATCCATCTATTATCTATTTATCCATCATTTATCTGTGTATCTATCCATTTATTCATTCATTCTTTCATATTCATTTTTTCATTTATCTATATATTTATTCATTTACTCGTTAATTTTATTGCTTTTAATTTACTTGCTAATTTGTTATTTTGTATTTTGTTCTCTTACTTATTACTATTTTTATATTTTAATCATTTTTATTTCTTTGTTATTTACTTATTTGTATGTTTCTTTAGTCATTTTGCTACTTGGTATATTCCTGATATTTGGAAGTGACATTCAAGGTCTTCTAGATCTACTCTTCTCATTTTACAGAGGAGGAAATTGAAACCCAGACAGCCAAAGTTCCTTGACCAGTACCACATAAGAAGTAAGGAGCAAAATTAGGATCTGAACCCAGGTTTTCAGCTTTGAAACTCAGTATTCTTTTTAAATGTTAGGCAGCAGAATTTCTCTTTCTCCTCAAGGCAATGGAGAGTCACAGAAGCTTTTTAAGTCAAAGAGTAACATGATCAGAATTGCACTTTATAGGAATATTATGTTATCATCTGTATAGGGAGTCAATTAATGTATTAGGTTCAGCATGTATTTATTAAACACCTACAATATAGTGAACCTTGTGCTAGGATTCAGACGATAGAAAACAAGACCAAAATAGTACCGTCACTTAAGGAGTTCCCCTCCTCTTGGAGTGAGGATTGGGGAGAGGGGCAGGGAGATGCAATATGTTCACAGACAAATATTTTCTACATGCATGCATATACAGACACAGACACACAAATGCACATATATACACACATGAGCACAATAAATGCAAAATAATTTGAATGAATACTAATAACTGGTATATTTGATGGAGAGACACTTGATCTCTAACTTGGTGGAAGCTGAGGATTCTCAAATGCAAGGCAGTAGGGAGACTAAGCAAGACAGATCAACCAGAAGACTGGTGGAGTTGTCTTCTTCCTACTTCTTTTCTATGGTACTTATCTGTAAAATAGGGATGTAATAAGAACACCTCCCTTCCAGGATTGAGAATCAGATGTGATGATAATTGGAAAGCATTTAGTACAGTGCCTGGCACACATAAAGCACCATGTATATGTTGTAAAAATAGCCTAGGTGAGCATCACTGAGGGTCTGAACTAGGCAGGTAGCTGTATAGATTACAAAAAGGGACCTATGAAAGAGTCTCTTCCTAGATGAAAATGACATCATCACCGTTGAAGACTGTCCCCCTTTTTAATCTGTGACTCCAGGCAGGCAAGAAGCAGATTAGCTTGTTCTACACATCATCTCAACCTATCAGAAAGCTCCCGCTTGGTCCCTGAGGGACATGAGATGCTTAGCCAAAAACTCTATGAAGATATTCTATTAACCAGGTCCCTTGATTTTATCAAATGACAATAATAAAATGTAGGACAGGTAAACATGGGATTTCCCCAAATCAGAACACATCAATCTTACCACCTCCCACCTATCCTGCCCTACAAAACAGACTCCCTTTCTCTTTCCACCTCATTGACTTGCATTCTCCAGACTTGGAATTCGTCAGGATTCTGACTAGAGCTGGGTTGGGAGTTACCTTTGTTTCCCTTACCCTTTGTTTTTCTTATGATATTCATTGCTTCATGTCCAAAATATGGGAGGTAGTACACGGCAATGGATATAGCATTGAATGACTCAAGAAGACCTGGATTTTCTTTGGGAGCTGCAAGGCAGGTCGTTGGTGTAGTGGATACAGTATCATTAGGAAGGCCTGAGTTGAGTTTTGGACTCAAATGTTTACTAACTGTATGACACAAATAAAGCCCATTTGCCTTAGTTTCCTCATCTGTAAAAATGAACTGGATAAGGAAATGGCAAACCACTTCAGTATCTTTGCTAGACAATTCCAGTGGGTTCACAAAGAGACAGATACAAATGAATCAACTGATCAACAAATACAAAGTTTGCAAACCTTATAACACTATATCAGGCAAAATTGTTTATAGTGACCTTCTTGATTGTAGAATGCATGACTCCAGAAGGAATAATGTGAAAGAAACAATCTATATGAATTCTCCCCTCCTAAGAGTTGTAAGGAAGCCACAGATTTGGTTTACAAGACCAGCCTATGACAGATGTGAGAATCAAGAAATTCACGTAGGGAAGACTTGGGGATGTATAAAGGAACACACTACTAAAATATACTTCAAATATATGTCTTAGCAGTCTGTTTCATAGCTCAGGGAAACTGAGGCATAGAGAAAGTGCCATGGTTAAAAGAACACTGACTTTTGAGTAACAAAAAAGCCTCTGTTGCTGATTACTTGTTTGACCTTGGGCAAGTCAACTAACCTGTGTGAGATTGTTTTCTTAATTATAAAATGTGGGAACTGGGCAAAGTGGCTTCTGAGGTCCCATATATTTCTTTGATCTGTGATCCTGTGACAATTGAAGCAAATCAAGCTGAGCTGCAGAGTCACTTCTCATAATTCTTTAATCTAAGTTTTCCATTCTCAGGGTACTAAGTTGTACCAACAAATAATGGCATTAAACATGGTGACTAGTATCAGGATCCAAAGAAGCTGATTCAGTGGTGACCTTTCTCTGTGTAGATCTTGCCACCATAACTATTGGGGAAGAGAATTAGGGAAATTTCTTGAGAGAAAAGATACTGCATTGTCATTTTAGTTTCTTTGGTACTTCAAACTGAAAATAGATTTTTTAAACTTGGTACCCAGTCAGCTTCCTTTATATGTGTGGGCTTGAGTTGAAAGCTGAACTAAGAAGGGAGAAGGCACTACTGGGGCCAAGAGGGAAAGGGAAGTCCAGATGATTTCTTTCCAGTAACAAGAAACCTGGTGACCATAAGTTAGAGGGAAATGTTCAGTGGGTGGGGATTCCAGATAGGGGAGATACTGTCAAGGGTTTGGAAGGCTTCAAGTGATGGAAGAAGAAAGGAGAAGCCAAGGGCTGGACTAAGACAGGATCAGTATAGTGCAAACTATAGTGCCAGACCTATACTCAGGCTCAAATCCCTCTTCTCAGTTAACTTCTCTGACACTCAGTTTCCTCACCTGTTAAGTGGGAATAGTTATACTTACTTCCTCCATCCCTGCAACTCTACAGTTGGTCTGAGCCTGAAATGAAATAATTTTACAGAAAGCATTTGGTAATATGTAAAACATTTTACAAATTTCAGTTGGCATTATTTTACAAAGGGGTTCTTCCCTTTCAATTTAGCCTACACATGTGAAACTTTGTTATTAGATGCGAGAATAAGCTAGTGGGGATCAGAACCTCTAAGGGGGACTTCTCCTTCATGGGGGAAAAACAGGTTCATTCCCTCTAGGTAGCAAATCACAGCTTACTTTTATGTAGTGCTCCTTTCAAATACTATTCTCGTTTTAGTGATGACAGAAAATGAGGCACAGAGAGGTTAAGTTATTTGTCTGGGTTCACACAGCCACTGAGTATCGGAGGGAGAATTTGAATCTACCTCAGAACAAGTCAGGATTGAACTCTAACATGGGTTAACCAACTAATCAATATGTATCTATTGACCCTCCTAAGTACCAGGTGCTGGGCATATATATTAAAAAACAAACAGACAAAAAAATAAACAAAAAAACCAGTCCATACTCTCAAGGACTTGACATTCTATTAGAAAAGCAAGATAAACAGAAAGACAGACAGATCTATAGATAGATGGATATATAGACAGAGGGATAGATAGAGAGATAGATAGATGGATAGATAAATTGATAGGGAGATATAGATGGACGCATTAATTGATAGAAAGACTGACAGACATACAGATAGATTAGATAGATAGACTGATAGAAATAGGGAGGCAGAAAGAGACAGAAGGATAAATGGATGGATAGATAGGTAGGTAGATAGGTAGATAGAGAGATAGACAGAGACAGACAGACAGACAGATACATAGATAGATAGATAGATAGATAGATAGATAGATAGATAGATAGATGCATATATAAATATATTTACATGGTGTTTTTGGAATCAGGGAAGTGTTAATCTTTTAAAGCCTGATAGTTTTTAAAAGTTTTATTTGCTTAAGACTGTACTAATACTTTTAAGATACTCAAATGTATCCACCTACATTCATGGCTATATACATACATATATATGTATATATATATAAATATACTTATATACATAAGTGTGTATATCTATATCTTTGTAAATTATCTTTTATTTATTTTACATATTTCATACACCTACACATATTCATATCTATATGAATCATCTGTGTATCTATGTCTATATCTATATAATTCTATAGATTTAGATTTTTATCTATATCTATGTCAATATCTATATCTATAATTCTCAGAAGATCATTTTGTGAGATGAAGCACTCTAACTGAGGAGATGAAGAATGACCCATGGTCACATTTAAATCCTGTTCCTCTTGGTAATATTTATATGAAATTTTCTAACCTCATGCCTTGGGGTACATTGCCCAACAGTTGAGTGACTCATGGTCTTTCCACCATACACGTAGCCACATGAACAATGTCTCATGATCCTAGAGGACAAACAGGCATGTGTCCAGGGTCCTGGGGGGTGATGAGTCACTGCATTTTTCCTCAGGTTAAGACTTCTTGCAATGGAATCAGTGGTGATTATAGGTGATTTTTATTGTGGAGAGGAGCTTAGGTCATCTAATCCTAGGATGTCAGGTTCATAGCTCTAAAGCTGAAAAGGAGCTGAGGGGTCCTATAATCCAACTCCTCATTTTACAGATGAGGAAACTGATTTTATCAAATGACAATAATAAAATGTAGGACAGGTAAACATGGGATTTCCCCAAATCAGAACACATCAATCTTACCACCTCCCACCTATCCTGCCCTACAAAACAGACTCCCTTTCTCTTTACACCTCATTCTCTAGACTTGGAATTTGTCAGGATTCTGATTAGAGCTGGGTTGGGAGTTACCTTTGTTTCCCTTACCCTTGTAAGAGAAAGTCTTGTGAACTCAAGTTCACAAAAATAGAAAAAGTGGCAGCTCCCCAATTTGAGTTCAACTTCTCAGGCTGAAGGTTAAGATCTCTTCCCATTGTGCCATATTCCTTCTACTTTTGGAGGTTTTAGCCCCTCTCTTCTTCCCAGACCTTCATTCACATTATACCTCTTAGAAAATGCAAACTCCTCAAGGGCAGATTATTTTAAACTTATCTGTCACCAGAATTATTTGGTTCTTCCCTGGCTTTGGAAAAAAAAATTAGCTTGGGTCCAGAAGGACTGAAAAGAGTTTCCATTTCCTTTCTCTAGTTTGCTTTTCATGGTCATTTAACTAAGGTTTTGAACTTTGAGTGTATTTGTGATGGAACTAACTTCCAATGTGTGCCTTGCAGAGATGCACAGGGGTTAGCAAGTTTCACCATTGACTAATATGACAGAGACAGCATTATGGGTATGGCTATAGCAAGTATTCTTTCCGTATATGAATTTAACTCGATGGCTTCTAAAGTCTCTCCTGCATCTCAAATTCTGTGATATCAAGGAAATATGGTTTCCTGGCAAGGAAAGGAAATTACTTTTAAAAATTGTACAGATTTAGCATTTAGATTTAGCATGAATAAGAGGGTAACACTCACAAAAATATGGGGACTATTTTTTTTATCAAGTCTCCATAATTATTCCACCTTTGAAAATAAAATTTCTTTGGCAAGGTCACATGGAAAGATAGAGCTGGGGAGATCTGGGATCCTTGACTGCCTCTGAGATTGACGAACTTTGGGACCCAGGCCCTGAGTGTTAGCTAACATATCTGTAAAGTGGGAATAATAATACCAGTAGTACCTACCTCACAGGTTCTTGTGAGACTCATATGAGGCTCTGTAAGAAAGCACTATATGAATATCCAATCCTTTCCCTTTCCTCCCTTCCCTTCATAACTAGGAGGATGGTGGTGCCCACCCTTAACAAAAATGAGCATGTTCAGAACTAGGTGCAAACACAATGCATTCGGTTTTAGGCACGTTGAACTTTATGTGACTCTGGGACATCCAGACTGCAACATCTAGTAGTCAGTTGAGTCTGATGGTGGTGGGGAGTGGATAAGATGGACTATCAAGCCCAGTGAATCAGTAAAAGGTAACTGTCCTCTCCGGGAACCATATCAAGATCAGGGGCTCTGAACAGGCATCTGTCAGCATTTTAAATGTAGCCAAGACCAATGTTCAAAAGAGAAGTAGAGGGATAGGATGTCACATCCCTAAGGTAGAGGGTGGAAAAATTGTCTTCTAGGAAGTAAACATACAGGAAAGGGAAAGGAAATCAGTTTTACCCAATCACAGTTGGTAGGGGATGAAGTGGGAGTTTAGATGTCATGTGTTAGACTTGTGGTCAAGAGACCACAGCTCAATTCTTGGCTCCAACTTTTCCTCAGTAGGAGACCTTGGACAAGTCAAGCTCAGTGTTCTCATCTATAAGATGGGGATAAAGATAATCACACCATAATCCTGATAGGGGTGTTAGGAATAAAGGGCAGGGCAAATCTTAATTAAAATACTAAAGAAATGGATACTATTAGCACTAGTAATATCTTCTAAGTAGAAAAGGAAGTGATCTTCTGAGTGGGAAAGTAAAGGGTACATTTTTCTTCACCCTGTCCTCATTTACTGTCCTAATTCCCCATTGTACTTCTCTGATTAGGATGGACATGCCAGTGAGACAGTCAGAGGGACTGACTATGGTTTAAAAGTCCTTCCTCTTGATACCTCCTATCTGCAATTATGGGGGATTGATTTAGTCTCCCTAAGGCTCAGCTTCCTCATTTATAAAATGGTTCAGATGCGCAAGATCTCCTAGAAGTTTAACATTCCTCAAAGTAAAATTTAAGGGAAAAGGGTCCTGGACTTGATGTCAGGAAGACCTGGATTCAAGTCTTGCTCCTGACACTTACTGTCTGTGTTACCTTGGGCCAATTACTTAAGCTGTGTGGGCCTCAGTTTCCTCATCCACAAAATAAGAAATTGAACTTATTGGCTGCATAGATTATTTAGGCACCTCTGATCCTGAGATCCTGGGCACATCCTGAAGCCTCATGGTGCTTCATTTTCCTTATCTGTTACCTTAGGCAAATCATCTTTCCTCCTTGTTAAAAAAAAGATAAGGTTGAAAAAGATAGGCTAACCTCTGAGGTTCCTGTTATTCCATTGCTGGGATTTTATCATTATGACAGTCAAAACACTGGGCTCAAATCCTGATCTGGCTAAGAACTCCTTAAAAATGTCCCTTAAACCTTCTGGATCTCAGTTTCCTCATCTGTAAAATGTGGGGCTTGGACTAGATAATGAACATACTATAGAAGAATGTGCTCTGATTCAGGGAACAAGTGTTCAAATACCACCTTTGAGATCACCTAAGTCTATTCACTTCTTCTGGCTTTAGTTTCCTTGTCTATACAAAGGGAGTAGAGTTGAACCAAATGGTTTCTGAGGTCCTGTCTAGGTCTGTCTATGAACACTAGGATGCTTTTTAGCTCTACATTCGTGCTCTTGCCAAATAGGCCATGTAAGCTGCCATTTGAGAGATAAGAAACAATTAGGAAGTTGAAGGCATAGGAAGGATATTTTTAAGCACTTGGCCGAAGAGTCAGCAAAGCTGGATTCTAATTCTGGTGTTGCCATCAACCAGTTGCTTGACCTTATACTAGTCACTTCCCTTGACTTTATAATTGGGACCCTGAGATATCCACACATTATAGTAAATGACTGTTTGTACTTCAAACAGCTGACCTAGTATATGTTGTGCTGGGAAGTCATTAAATTGCTACAGAGGAAAGATGCTGACCAAGTGAAGAAGAAGAGGGAAGGTGAAGGTCAAGAGGGACAAGATCTTAGGAAAGGAAGTCACTACTAGGAAGCATTATGATATAGAAAGAGCACTGGGTAAGAGTGAAAAGAGCTGCCTTCTAGTTTGGGTTATACTGTTAATTAACTGGGTGCCCACGGATAGGTCACTATACAGCTCTGAACGTTAATTTCTGTAATTAACAACAACTTTCATATAGCACTTACTGTATGCAAGGCACTAAGATAAACCCTTTACAATTATATTGTCATCTCCACATAGCAACTTTGGGAAATATTTTTATTATTGCACTCATTTTACAGATAAGGAAAATGAGCCTTGAAGAAATCCAATGACTTGCCCTAGGTCACCCAGTTAGTGATTATCTGAGAAAGAACTTGAACTCAGGTCTTTCTGAAACCAGGTCCAGCATTCTATTCATTAGACCTCCTACAAAAGAGAAAGAGTGGGTGGGTCAGGATGGCAAGACCTGAGATTCTAGGTCACTTCTAATTCATCAGATCTATGGCCCTACTTGAGGGGATAAAATCATAAAATTTGAGGAGCTGTTCCAAGTGCTGATATCCACAGGTACCTCCCATTCTGTGGGAGAGGCAACATGTACTCATATAAAAATATATGCAAAATACAGCTAAACTTGAAGTGAGGAGCCTTTTGTCAGAAATTCAATTCAGATACTTAAATAACTATGTGATCCTGGGTGAATTATTTTTCAGAACCTCAGGATTCTCTGTAAAATGGGGATAATATTACCAATATTATCTGTCTGATATGGTTGTTGGAGGGAAAGTACATTTTAAGTCTGGTCGGAATGTTAGCTATTATTAACATGACATGAGGCCTGGGCTGTATCAACTAGCTATAGTTTGGGGTCAAAGAGGGAAGGGGAAGTTTGAGGATTTGCTCTTGCTTTTTTCCTTTCCCAATTCCCATCCAGAATAATCAGTAGATTCCTCCTCCCTCCCAAAGAAGTGAGGAGTAAATAGGGGTAGGAGCTGGTAAACAATGATTCCTTCTGGTTTAGACCAGAAAGGGAAATCCCAAGTGTCATCTAGGGGTTACGGGGAGTTCCTAAGAGTACCAGGAGTTGAGGGTTTTATGCACCAAGGGGATGTTCTTCCTGGAGGTGAAAAGGGGATAAGGAGATCAAGCTCAATTATTTTCTTCAAGTATTTGCTTGGTTGTCCATGGAAAAAGGGACTTGAACTACTAGGACCCAAAGGGCAGAACTGGGGATCAGTGATGCATGTTATAAAGGGATATGCTTGTCTAGATGTAACTAAGGATTTACCAATTAGAATAGTCCCACAGTGGAGCAGGCTGCTGTGGGAAGTAGCTAAATTCCCTCAAGTTCAGCATCACCAAGCAGAATTGTAGAGAGGATTCTTGTTCCAATGGTCTCCAAGGCCCTTACTAGCAATGGGAGTCAATGGCCAATCAAGGAATCAGTATTTACTGAATACCTAGTATGTACCTGGTGTGGTTTTAGGCTGGGCATACAAATAAATAGAAATATTTGAACAATCTCTACTTTCAAGGAGTCATATATTAATGAAATCTTCCTGTATCCTTATTCTAATATATAGGCTAATGGATTCTCAAAGGGAACACATAGCTCTGTCCTGGTCATCCCTTTGGTGCCATCGTTGGTTAAACTTAGGGGATAGCTTGGATTCATTGTCTTCCAGCTTGTTGGAAGGAGAGGGAGTCCTAGACAATTTCTTCTAAGGTCATTAAGACAAAATGTCCTAGAAGAGGAAGAACCCTTTGGAGGTTATCCTTTCCATCTTGCCTTTGGTATGACAGAAAACCCATCTAAACCAAAGTCTCTTCCAATCTTTCCTTAGAGAACTTGGTGCCTATGAGAACAGTTACATTGTGTTTGGCTCCAAGGTAAAGGTGAAGAGGATAGCTCTCACTCCTAACAGTCATAGAACTTCTAGCCTACTTACAGTAAGAAAGCATCTTGTACATGAATACTTCACAAAGAATAAACATGAAGCTGATTTTCACTAGTATCCTATTGCTGGGGCAGCCAGCCAGTGTCCCAGAAGCTCACCAGAAAGGATGTGTCTCAGACTAGGGGCATTCAAGTAGACACAAGGGGCCTCAGAGACCTTCTCATCTAGCCATCAGGAAACAAGCATTTTTAAGTGCTTTCTATGAGCTGAATACTGTAGATACAAAAGAAAGTCAAAACATGGCCTCTGCCATGAAGGAACTCACATTCTAATAGCAGAGTTAAAATAGAAATTACAAGGGAAAAATACAGATGTTTATAGAATGGATGGAAGGTAATTTGAGAGAGGGAAAGTCAAGCAGAGGCAGGACCAGGAAAGGTTTCCTGAATGTTGATCGAGTCAGGGAAGGTAAGAGAAAGCTAAGAAACAGCTTTCTAGACATAGAAAAACGCCAACACTAAGACTCAGAGGTGGGAGATGACTTGTTGAGTCTGTGGAACTGCAAGAAGGCTAGGGTTAGTAGATTATTGGATGGTAGAGTGTGGTAAGGGGAGGAAAGTGTAAGAAGACTGGGAAGGCAGAAACAAGTCAAGTTCTGAGCCCTCATCCCCTCCACCATTTGACAGATGATGGAACTGTAGGCTTAGGGGATGAAGAAGCTTTCCATGGTCCCACAGCTAGTAAGTGCCAGGGGAAGGACTCAAATCAAGATCTTCCTGACTTCAGCTTTAACATTCTGTTCACTGAACCACACTTGGCAAATTGGTTTTCATTTCAAGGAAACACCAAAAATCTGTGTGGGAATATTAGGGAATGGGGTTCTCCTCCATTTCTCACTGATAAATAAAAATCTACTCCTTTATGACCATAGAAGACTATAATTTTAGATGCAGTGGCCCCTTTCTTTCTCATAGGACATACTCAGTTGACATTGCCAAAAAGCCTATGGAAGCTTGGCCTGTGTTTGCTTCTGGGCATATGTGATAAAAGGTCCTGGGGAAAGAGGGCAGTAGGATGGGCACAGAGGCCATTTATTCTAACCTACATATGAACTAAAGTCCCCAGGAACAAGGTCAACAAGTGATTATCCAGTCTTTGCTCAGAGGCCTCCAGTAAGGGGGAGCCGCTTTCCCCCACCTCCCAAGGAAGCCCCTCTTATTTTAGACATCTCTAATTATTTGGGAGTTTTCTGTCTCTGTTTTCTGATTTCAAACCCAGATTTGTCCTTTAACAACTAACTGCCTTTCCCCCACCCACCCGTCTTCTGGGGCCAAACAGAAAAAGTCTATTTCTTCCGCATGATCACCCTTCAAATAGTTGAACCTGATTTTCATACTTCCTCCCACATCAAACCTTTTCTCTAGGCTGAAAATTCTGCATTTTTCAGCTGATCCTTATGTGGCATGAATTCAAGGTTTCACTACGATGCTTGAGTCACAGTGCTAGTAGAATGGGGTAGGGTGAGACTGGGACTTCAGTCCCTTCACCTTGGTTTTCCAGGACTTTTAACTAGGGGCTTTCCTGTTGTACCAACAGCTATATCAAAACCAGAGGTGGATGCCCAGCTCTTGAGCAGTGAAGAGGGGAAAGTACTGGCCTTAAGCTGCCGCGTGACAGGAAAACCAGCCCCTAAGATCACCTGGGACCAGCCAGAGGGCTTGGTAGTGACGCCAGAACTATCACATATTTGGTACCCTAACCAGACCGTGACTGTCATCAGCAACATCACCTACGTCCCTACCCAGCTCTCACAGGAATCACCAATAATATGTATAATTCAGCACCCACTCCTCAACACAGAGATTGAACTGAAGTATCCATTCCATGAACCTACTGGTAGGTGGGGGTTACTGGTGGAGGGGGAGGAGGACATAGAAATACCTCCAGTGGAAGAGGGGGCAAAGGGAGAGGTTGTTTGTTATATAGGAAAGAAAAAATGGATTTTGAGCTAGAAAGAGTATCGGAAATTGACTATTCCAGCACCCTCATTTTAGAGATGAGGTAACTGAAGGAAAAAAAAGGAGGGAGTTGGGCAAAGTCCTAGAGGTAATAAGAAATTGTGTCAGGATTTGAATACAAATCTTTGGATACCATCCTGGTGATAATATCTTTCCATCACACGATGTTAACATCCCAGACCATACACTGATCCTCATAAACCATCAACAAATACTCATTACATACCTTCCTTGTCCCAGATACTAAGGTAGGTTCCGAAAAGACAATGACAAAAATAAAATCATTCCCTACCTTCAAGAGCTTATACTTTATCACAGGAAACAGTATTAAGTATCTATTATTGATCAGTCCCCATGCTAGGCACTGGGCATATGATGATATAAATGAATCAGTCTCTACCTTCCCAGAGTCAACATGTACTTGCAAAGAAGGATGTTTGAAAACAAATAGTAATTCATTATCTCCATTTCCACAAAATATTCCCTATTAGTAGTAGAAATCTCCTACTAAGAGCCCTTGTCTAGCTTAAACTGTATTGAAAACCTCTTTCTGCTTCACTCCTTGAACTCTGTTGTCACTATTGGTTTGACCTAGGGATTTAAACAGACAACAAGTTCAGTGTAAGGTGTAAGGTGGTGCCAATTCTAACAACCTCACCCAAGTTAAACTATTCTTGGTTTTCATTAAAGGAATGGAGACCTCCATGGTTAAGGATGGGAGTGTGTGTGCAGTGATAGTTCCACTGCGCTCTGATCTGGTCAGAACACATCAGAAGTATGATGATTGATCACTTCTGAGTGCCAGGTTTATGGACATTAATAAGTGTAGAAGTATTCCAACTTTCTAATTTTACTGATGAGGAAAATGAGGCCCAGAAGGAGAATTTGAATTCAGATCTTTTGGCTCTTTCTATTGTTCCACACTCACTTGCTTAGATCTTGGGACGAT
Source organism: Notamacropus eugenii (assembly GCF_028372415.1). Classification (NCBI taxonomy): domain Eukaryota; kingdom Metazoa; phylum Chordata; class Mammalia; order Diprotodontia; family Macropodidae; genus Notamacropus; species Notamacropus eugenii. The sequence goes on from NC_092872.1 coordinate 741,667,671, forward strand.
GCTTTATGAATATTGATGAGGGGCAATGAGAAAGGAGAGCATGAAACATTTTCTCAGATTCTGTAAGTGCTCTCAGGTTGAGGGAAGGGAAGATTAGATTGTGTTTCACCTGGTCCCAGATGGCCAGGAATATTAGATTGAAAAGAGAGGAATGAATGCTGGATGGACAGTGGACAATCCAAAAATTAGAGCTAACCAGGACTGGAATAGGCTGTACCAAGGTATTACCAAGAGTATGGTACTTGTAGAAGGAATTTTTTTTCTCGGTATGAGTTATACCACAGTAACTCAGTAGATAATGAGGTCCCTTCCAACTCTGAATTTTTTTGCTTTTTTTAACACTCTGACCTTCCAGTTAGCCTCAGTGTCAACACAACCGCATGTCTTGACTTCTCTTTATTTAACCATGACTTCTCTTTATTTAACCATGACTTCTCTTTATTTAACCTAATCATTCTATTTTCATCATGACCTGAAACAAAAACCTAATTTGACTTAGGTTTATTAACCCTGTGGTATCTATAGGACTCTCCCAAGCTCTGTTCACCAAAAGAGAGAAACATGTTTTTATTGGAAAAGAATTAAAGTAGGATCCCTCAGCAAAATTTCTTTGAAACAATTTTATAATTGGCTGTCTCCTTCCATTTTATAAGGCAGTAATGGGTACAGAGTTCTCTCATCATAATTCTCTAGGAATCATTGTCATCATTTTGCAGATAAGGAAACTGAACCCCAGAGAGGTGAAGTGCACATGAGAACACTAGGTTACATGGAGGGTAGAAGAGGACTCCAAGTCAGAGATCATAGAATGAGAGAGCCAGAAGAGGCCTCAGAAGCCATTGAGTCCAGCTTCCTAATTTTTCAGGTGGGGAAACTGAGGCTTAGGAAAGTACATAGGATCATAGCTACAGAGCTGAAAGATACCTCAGAGGTCCTCTAGTTCAGCCCTGTCATTTCACAGATAAAGAATTAAAGTCCAGGGAAGTTATGATTTGCTCAAATTGACATAGGTATAAGAGACAGCTGGGATTAAAATCCCAGGTCTTTTCACTCCATTTCACAGTACTTCCAACCTCTTTTCTCCCAAAAGCCATAGCACACAGTCTAGTGAAATGGAAAAGACCTGGATTTGAAGTCAGAAACCTAGATTTTTTAATCATGACTTTGCTGCCTACTAATTCTGTGACTGAACAAGGTCACTTTACGTTCCTGGGCCCCAGGTTCTATTGAATCGATAAGGGGAGGGTGCAGGACACAGGGAGTAGGTGATCTCTTCTAGCTTTTGGTCTTACTATCTTCCCTCACTTTTTCTGTTAACTGTATTAAATATTCTAAATATTTTTATTTCTATTAATTATATTGATACCAAGTAGAATCTAGCTCCTACATTGTGGTGTAGTGGAACATTTAGTGAATTTGGATTAGAGCACCTGAGTTCAAATCTCACTTCTAACAACTTGTGTGATTTTGGACAAGATCCTTCACAACTGTCTGGGTGTCAGTTAAACCATCTGTTAAAGAAGCAAGAGAGATTAGATGGCTAGATCTGTGGACCCTTACGATCTAGATCTGTGATCCTCTACATCTATCTGAGAACAGTTTCCTCATCTGTAAAATGAAGAGATTGTATTAGATAATCTATGATCCCATATCTCTTTCTCTAGCCCTCAATTTTCTCTCCTGTAAAATGGGGGGAAGTGTCAGACCAGGTGACTTCTTATGTCCCTTCGAGCTCTAGAGGTAACATTTCCTTCTATGATCCTGTGCCATGTAGTCAGTCAGTCAGTGGGCATTATTAAACTCCTACTACTTGCCAGAAACTATACGAAGTGCCCTAACCCATGTAGCCTCACCTCCTGATGATTTTGTCTTGCAGTTGATCATAAGAACTCCCTTATCTGCTTCCTTTCTGTGAGCATCGCTGCCTCTTTTCTGGGACTTTCTTATTGCTGTTTACGGAAACAAAAAATGAGCACCTCCCAAGTAGGCGAAACTCCAGTCTTGGTAAATATGAAAATTTTCCACCCAAAGTGCTGCTTTGTGTACATCATAGCCAGTATATCTGTTTGGGGGTGGTGGTGGATGGGTAATGTAAAATATCATGGAAAGGGCTGGAAGCTTCAAGGAGTGAAAGTAGTTCTTGGAGTTGTGAAGACTTGGATTCTGATCCCACCTCAGACACCAAATAGCCACATGACTCTGGGCAAGTTATTCTAATCTGTAAAATGGGCATAATAATAATGCTTTCTTCCCATTTTGTTTTCTCATATTTTCAACATATTGATTGACCATATTTTGATATGATCAATATGCAATTGATCAAAGAAAATTTCATATTTTAAAGCAAACACAATCTTGTGTTAAAGTGAGGTAACGCATGTTACCAACTGCATTGTGCAGTTACCATGCTGTGAGAATTTCAGCTATTATGATAAGCCATGATCCCTGGCCTCACTGGAGGATAATACCATACAAATAAGTAGCTGTTATTGTATGGTAAGTATGCTAGAGGGTTTCAAAGCTAATTCACTTACTAAGATCCATGGAGGGAACTCAAGCACAAGGAACAATTGACGGAGTTGCAAATGAGACATTGATGAGAGGATAAAAGTAACGTTTTATGCACTATAAAGTTTACAAAGTACTTTATGTACATTATACAGAATTGGAAGTGGAGGCACACAGAACTTAAATGACTTCAACAGGTTGATAGCAAGTAAATATGTGAGACAGGATTTGCACCCAGGATTTTAAAATCTCAATTCAGTGATCCATTCATTAATCCATGCTGGTTCCTTAGTTTATCTCTCATGTCATTTTCTGCTGCAGATATAATCAGATTAGAGAAGTCCTGTCTGGGGGAGGTGGTGTGGTAGAGCAGAAAAAGCATCTCCCTTTGGAGTCAGAGGACCTGATCAGCATCCCACCTCTGATGCTTACTGGCTGTGTGACTTTGGGCAGATCGGTTCTCCTTTCCAGGCCTCAGTTTCCTCACCTGTAAAGTGTCAAGGCTGGGCCATATGGCCTCTGAGTGCCTTTCCAACTCAACATCTGTGGGTTTATCATATCTTTGATATATTATATCATATCATATTATATCATATCATATCATATATCATATCACATTATACCATATTGCATCACATTATATTAGGTTACATCATATTACATCATATATTACATTCATCATATCATATCATATCATATCATATCATATCATATCAATGAGTTTATTATATAAGGAATCAAGGAAGCCAAGAGATATGAAGTGGCTGCCTAAGTCACAGAGAGAGGAAAGAGTGGAGCTGGTATTTGAACCCAGACCTTCTGATTTCAAAGTTTCCCAAATTCTCTGATAATAAGATTAGCATCCAGTATTGAAGGGGTTGGGTTCTGCTTAGAGATCATTTTCAACTTCCTCATTTTACAAAAAGGAAGTTCAATGTTTTGTTCAGGGTCCTTCATGAAAAGTCCTCTCTGGATGGCTTAGCTCAGCTCTGGTGTCTTTCTGTTATCAACATAGGGGAGAAGTTTTGTTTTCACAACTGTCCACTGCTGACTCCAAATGAATGCATTGCTACTCTGAGCCTATGAGAGCTAGGAAAGACTTATTTATGGAATTAAATTCATTTTCACGAATTTTGGTTAAAACAAAACCAAAAAACAACAACAAACAAAGAGTGCTAAGAAAATTTACCAATGTCATCTCCAAACAGGTTATCAGTTGGCTGACTCCAAAGGTCTGCTGTGGGAGGTTCTCACGCAAAGTTTCTGCCAATATCACCGAGCAGCAAAGGACTGGGGATATATAACTCTTTTTTGTACTTATACTGGAAGTACTCTCAAACCTGTGCTCAGCTGAGTTGTTTAAACTGTTCAGGAAACTTCAGAGACCCTGTCCAAGTGTGTGCAACCAACCGTCTCCTTAAGCACAACTGAAGCTTTCTGTGATTCAGGAATCTCTTGCTCTTGTATCTTGCGTTGTTCAACTGCAACACTACAGTGGGTCTGTAATTCCATGAGTTTGGCACTTCCTTCCAATGATCTGAAGTGAGACAGACTGTGACCCAACCATATCTGCCTCTTGGATGCCATGCTTGTCCATGATCTCCCAAAAATTCACCGCAAGGAGTCCTTCTAACACTTGATTTCTTTCCAACATCTCAAGGTACCAGTGAAGGATTCTGCCTGTCTCTGTCATATCTTGATCTAATCATATGAATCTCCCACCTTTTCTTCCTGGTATATGCTTCTCATTTCATCATTGTTCTTTATGTGATACTGTTCATTAGTGTTTTATAGGATATGGTATTACCATATAACAAAATTGATAATATGCTTAAAAACTATGATCCTTTTCTTTCATCAAAAGCTCTATAGAATGAAACCATATTTTTTGCTAGTACGAGAATGTGAAGAACTGTACATATATGTGCCACACGTTTGAAAGAGCCAAAATCTTTAGACATACTTCATGATTTGCACTTTGCTGATATCGCTCAGTTGTTTCAATCATGTCCAACTCTCTAGGACCCCATTTTGGGGGTTTCTTGGCAAATGGTTTGCCATTCCTTCTCTAGTTCATTTTCAAGATGAGGAAACAGAGGCAAACAGGGTTTTGCCCAGAGTCACACAGCTAGTAAGTATATGAGGTCAGATTTGAACTTGTGAATATTCCTGATTCCAAGCCCAGTGTTTATACACTGTATTACCCCGCTTCCTCTTATAATAAATTTTCTAGGTAGAATCAAAATCAGCTGAGATTCCTCTGATTGCTACTAGTACACTTAATTTTAAGTGAAAACTAATGGGTTATGCCCATTGGTTGTCTCCATAACCAAACCATCTCTTTTTTTCTGCTTATACAATGTCTTCAACACTACCCTGCAAATATAAGTACTTCAGTAATTCAGATCATTCAGTAATTCTGAAGTAGGTTTAGGTAAGCCCTTTACCAATGAGAATTCTGAACCCCCTATTGCAGTCTTTGTAAACTTTTGTGTCCAGGGTAGATAAAAGTCAATGTAATTTTTTTAAAAAATGACAACTTTACCTAATCCATCTATTCATCAAATGTCATCCCAATTAAATTACTAAAATTATTTATTGAGTTAGAAAAAAATTAATGACAAAGTTGATTTGAAAGGTCAAAAGGTCAGGAACTTCAAAGAAACCAGAGAAAAACATGTAAAAGAATTGGATTCAGTAGTATCAAACCTCAAACTATATTATAAAGGAAAATATTGTTGAAGTATAAAAAGGATAAATTCATTTATTTTAAATTAAAATTTTCTTGCGTGAATAAAATCTATGTAGCCAAGAATAGGAGCAATGCAGAATATTGGTGGGGGGGGAATTTCATAGACAATCTCTCAGACAGGATATTGTTAGGTCTCAATATTTCTATCATATAGGAAATAATGAGGTGATTGATTTAGAAAAACATGGAAAGACCTGGATATACCAAGGAAGATGCTAGCTACCTCCAGAAAAACAGATGACAAGTGGGAATAAGGGTTACACGATTATATATATTTACATGAGTATGTATGTGTATGGCATATATGTTCATAGATATCTATGTATGTGTGTATGTGTGTGTGTGTGTGCGCGCGTGTGTGTGTGTGTGTGTGTGTGTGTGGTGTATCCATGTGCAATTGCAGCCTTCTTCAGGGTGAGGAGAAGGAGGAGAAAATAAAGTAAAAACTTCACAGAAGAGAATAAAAGAAATCCTATAAAGAAGCAAAGAAAAACTAAACAATTTTGAAAAAATGTATAGTATTTATTATGTAGGTTTTCTTGAAATGGAAATTTGTTGTTTTATATTGATTCCTGTCTTATGGTATTTTTTGTACATGGCATATTTTTTCTTTTCTAATTTTATATTTAAGTTTAAAATAAAAAAAAATCTACAAGAAAAAAAAATTTCTGTATCTTGCCATTATCCTGTAGTCCACTCTGGGGATCAGCCTCTCTGACTTTGGCTAGACCAACTTTCAAACTGAAGACACTCAGTCTTTTTGACTGGCCCTGGACTTGCATACCTATTGATATGTCCAGATCATTCAGGATGTTAGCTGTGCTAACTGTCTTTGGAGTAATAGAAGCTATGTCTTGGTTACAGTGAATTATCAAAGAAGAACTTTGCTGAAGGGGTCAGTATTACTGCCATGTATTTGTCAAATGGTATTATTATTTAATATATCTTATTGCTGTCTTTAAAGAAAACAGTAACACATTCTTTCCTTCCAACTATGTCCCTCCCTCTTGCCCCACACAAGGAATGACTTTTTATAACAAACATAAAAATGAAAGAAGTACAGTAAAAATGAGCAACGCATTGACGCAGTCTGTCTTTATGAGAACTGGAGAACTAGAATTATTCTTATGACAACTCGGAGGTTTCAGGGTGACCTTGTAAAGATGGAGGCTGAAATGATGCTGCAGTGGAAAGCAAGGGAGATTCCCCAAGGTCGTATCGGTTTGCCTTTAACACGCTGGTTTAGATGTGAGCAAATCAATGAGAGTTAATATGAAGCTAGAGGGGAATGAGATTTCAAGCTGGAAAGAATATTAAAGAGTGAATATACCATTTCCCTCCACTTTTACAGGTGAGGAAATCGAGGCCCAGGGGAGTTAAACCTTAATTCTTACTAAGATTAATTATACCAGAAGAGAGAAAAATAAACTATGTCCAAGACTGCTGCTAGGATTCCTGTCCCCAACTGCCATGTCAGGACTATGTGTACATGCATGTTTGCATAATATATATGCATGCATATACACGTGTGTGCAAGTATGTATATGTATACACCATGCATATATGCATATGTATGTACATGTATATTTATTTATGTACATAAATATGTGTTTCACAGATGACACAGAGGAGGCACTGGAGTTTTTGAACTCCAGCCTCTAACAGGTTCACTCTTGATCTGGTCAGAAAACTGACACATTCAGAGGGGTTAATAATCAGCTTTATTCTAGTCTAGTCATCCCAGAAGAGTTGCTGATAATGTAAGCACTAACTCATACAGCATTCTCTAATCACCCTTCTTGTAGGAGCTGACAAGAAAGAGGGGCAACTACCCCTACTTCTCGATAGGGTCAGTGGAGGCAGGCACAGCTTGCCCACTCCCCTAAACTCCCTCAATCCACAGTGGGGGCCAGTTGAGGCAAGTATATGCATTCCTCTATGCACTACCCATGATTTCCCCCCTCACTGATCAGTGCCCACCTGCTTTATAGGGCAACAGACAAAGAAAGCATCTTGACAACTTTAAGCTCATAAGTTAACTTTAGCAATGTCGTCATTGTGCATGAGCATAGTAAACACTACATTATGTCACCTCTTATCCCACCGTGCAGCCTCAGTAGGACTGTTTATCACTTATGATTCTAGGAATTATTATCTAGGATCCTTGAGGCTATTGTAGGAGTTCTTATCAAACACCTGGAAACTAGACATTGCTATGGCCATGGATCCTGAGAAACCGAACTCTAAAAAGGATAACAAAATCCTCCTTACATACAATATATGTTCGTTTTTATGTCACCTGTATTTTTTTATTTTTTTAAGTCTATTCTATGTACTCCTTACAAAGAACCATTCCATCTAAAGAAGGGAAGGGATAGTTAAATAAAATGAACAAATAGATGAAAACTCCAATATTATATGTAACATTCCATATTCCTAGATGTTTGCTTCTGTGAACACGGAGAATGTGAGGTGGTGGTGGTGGTGAATATCTTCTCATGTCTCTTCTTTGGACCCAAGTCTGATCGTTATAATTTCAAAATATTGAGTTTGATGTATATCATATAATTATTGTCAACTAGAGGCAATATAGGGTAGTGGATAGCCAAACTTGAAGTCAGGAAGACTTGTCTGAATTCTATCTCTGTCACGTATTCTGTAACCCTGGACAAGACACTTGGATGTTGTCTTTCATTCTCAAAGAGGACCACAATCACATCACTATGTTGGAGTAAAGGTACAGTGTGTCTGCCTGTGGCTAATCAGATTGATACCAGCTCAGAATGCTCTACTATAAGTCCAGAACAAATAGTCCACATGAGCATTTAGAGATGTCTCTCAATTGGAACATGTCATGTTTCTTTTGAGCTACTGGAATTCTGCTATGCTCAGAGCATAGCACCTTCTTTGTGAATTCTCTATAAAAGTCTGTTTGGCAAGCATACATTTTGCATTCACATAATATGGCCAGTCCATTGCAGTTGCACCCTCTGAAGGAGAGTTTGAATGCTTGACTGTTTAGGTAGAGAAAGGACCACAATGTCTGGTACCTTATCCTGCCAGGTGATGTTCAGAATCTTCCTAAGACAGTTGAAATGGAAGTGATTCAGTTTCCTGGCACGGTTCTGGCGGAAACTCTCTGAGCTTAGGAGTTGTATAGAAGGTTCTGAAGATAGAGTGAATTTTCCCATCTGGGAAATCTGGGAAGGGGAAGGGGAGGAGATGTGGAATAACCACCCTTAAAGGAGAAGTTCTTTTTTTTTTTTTTGTAATAGCCTATTGGCTATGTGCTGAAACACTTGAACTCTTTTAGAATGTTAATTTTTTAAAAAAAATAGAATATGTAGGATCACAAAGAAAAAAATTACACTAGAAGACAGTTATCAACATATTCAAAAGCTTAAGTTAATGGATCCTAGTTTAAGAGTTGATTTGGGCCAAATTGACAGGTATTTTGAGTGAGGGTCCTAAAAGAGGGCTTAAAGGAAAATCCTCAAAAATCATGACAGCTGTTAGAGCTGGAAAGGATCAGAAAGATTGACTTGTCCAACACCATGATTTTACAGAGTGATTTGAACTTTCAAACCTGGAAAGTAACTTGTCCAAGGTCATCAAAGAAGACCTGTCACATTCAACTGCTCCTGAAATTTAGCCTGAGTCTAGCTTGCAACAAACAAATCTCAAGGACACTTTGCCTAACCACTTTGTGTAAATGCCTCATTTTAATGATGAGGAAATAGAGACTGAGATTTAATGTTAGAAAAGGAATTAGATGCCATGTTTTCTGATGCCCTCACTTTAGCGGTAACCAAATGAAATTTGGTCTCATTGGAAATACAATCAGAAGGAAAACGGGTGCCTGGTTCTGTAACTCAGGACAATCAGCTCAAGATGTGTATTTGTTGGGAATAAGAAAATGTTAAACTTTCCAGTGATTATCACAGAGCCTGGCACATGGTGAATAGTTAATAAAAGCCTTGCCCTATCAGATGGGTTGTATTACCAGCCCCTCCCTCCACTCCCAGTACCCCTTCTAAGACAAGTGAATTTAAGAGGTCTTCTAGACATCCAGGATGAATTTTCAGAAAGGCATCTCTGAAAATACTGAGAGTGAGGGACCTCCCGGACCCCCACATGTTCTTCCTTGTTCTAGACTTCTTCCTGGTCCTTCGTGAGACCACTCACTCTCAGTTCTACTCCTCTTGCCCCCAGCTCAGTCTTTCTAATACATAGCTCTGATCAAGCCCATTCTCCTTCTCAAGAACCTTATTGACTCCCTATCAACTATTATCTCAAAGATGGAAGGTACTTCAAAGGCACTCAAGCCAAAATATGAATCTCTTGATATCTTAGATCTGCTTAACCAGTCCTAACCTCTGTTGACCTCTAGTCTCATATATCCAACCGCTTTTCTGGCAACTCATACTGGATGGCCAACGGACATCTTGAATTCAACATGTCCAAGACTGAACCATCTTTCTTTTCTTTCCAAACTTTCCTATTCTTGTAGAAAACCCCATCATCCTGCCAGTCACCCAGGCTCACCAGTACCACTCTCTATCTAATCTGTTGACAATGCCTGCCAATCTGACCTGTGTAATATTTTTTTGGATATTTCTCTCCTTTCTCTCCTCTGACACTGCCACCCCTCTGGTGCAGGTCTCGTCACCTCACACTTGGATTACTTCTGTAACTGCCAGGAGATCTGCCTCTCTCAGATCAGGTCTCTCCCCACTTCAATTCATTCTCCATTTTACTGTCAAAGGGATTTTTCCAAAGCACAATTCTGACCCCCTCCCCCATGCATACTTAATAACTTCCAGTGGCTCCCTATCACCTCCAGATAAAATATTAAATCTCTACTCGGCATTCCAAGCCCTTCATAACCTTTCCCTCCTCCACTACACCTTTTAAGTTTTCTTACACGTTACACCTGCCTCACACTCTATGAACCAGTGACCAACCTTCTTACAATTCCTCACACAAGATCCTCCAGCTCCTGGCTTAGGACATTTTCCCAGGATCCTTTCCATTTCAGGAGTGCTCTCCCTCCTCACCTCCACCTCAGCCTCCCTGGCTTCCTCCAAGTCCTAGCTTCTACCAGAAACTTTTCTTGATCCTTTTTATTCTAATATCTTTCCTCTCCTTCCCTCCAGTAGATCCTGTCTATAGCTCATTTGAACAGAGTATCTTTGCATGTTCTCTCCCCTTTTAGATTGTGAGCTCCTTCAGTGCAGGAATTTTTAGAGCTTTTCTATTCCTAGTACATAGCACAGTTCCTGGTACATAGTTGGCCCTGAACAAATGTTTACAATGGATTGATATGATATGTATGATAGTTACCCACAATGCACTTGAAGCCTTTCGGTGATAGAGACCATTAAAGCTAACCCATTTGACTTTTGGACAGCTCCAATTTTTCAGGAGGTTTTTGTGGTTGTTGTATTTAGCTGAAATTGTCACCTATAATTTCAACCCACTTACAATGGACACGTTACTTTTGGGCAAAAGGACACAAATCTAAGCATTTTTCCATATGATAACCCTTCAAAGGACAAGTGTCCAGAACAAAGGCTTATGAAAACTAGACTGAATAATGTCTGTACAGTGCTTTGTAACCTCAAAGCCCTACATATAGAAATGTTATGGTTATTGTCATCATCCTTCGTTGACACAAACTGGCTATGTGACCTTGAACAAGTCCATTAACCATCTCAGGCCTCAGTTTTCTTGTCTGACTGGTGGAGTATACCTGGGTGAACTCGAAAGTTCCTTCAGCTGTCGTTTCTCTTAAGCTCACTACAGAGTACTGGGAGTCTTTGAACGTGTATTTGACTTGACTCAGGAATGGGTGGTCACTAGATGGCAGCAAACACATTGAAGAAGGCTTCTGGAGTTAACTTGCTTGGATTTTTGTCTTTTTGTAACATGTTATAAGAGGCAAGACTGGAAAAGGTGGGGTGAGAAAATTCTGTGGGGCTATGCTAGTGACTTTCAAATATCTGAAGGTTTAAAGGTTTATCATTTCTAAAGAAATTTCTTTCACTTTTCCCCCCTCTGTACCCAAGACTTGTTATAATATCTTGTTATTAAGTAATTAAGAACTGTTTTGAATGAATACATTTGAGGGTTGTTTCTTTTTTTTTTTCTTAAGTCCTTAGCATTCTGAAAGACTGAACCAATCTTAATTGACAAGAGTTATGGGCATATATATTTTATCTTAAAATAAAGAGAACCTCTTTGTGAGTCAGAGATGTCTAATTATGGAAGGGACCCTTTCTCAAGTTTCTCACCATATTCAAACACTCACTCAGAAATTGAGAGTTGGGAGGGATTTCACTGGCCATTGAGTTCAGCATGGCCACAGCAAGAATCGCACTGAAGCAAATCTGACAAGTGACCATCCACTTCCTGCTTGATAGTCTCTCCTATAAGAGAGGGCTCATCTTGAGACAGTCCATCCCACACTAGGAGAGTTTTCATTATTAGGAAATTTTGCTGACTTCAAACAGAAATTTTCCTTTTTGCCAACTTCCTCCCAATGCTTCTAGTTCTGTTCTCTGGGACAAGCAGAAAAAGGTACTCTCTCTTTTACATGACAGCCATTATCTCCAGCTTCTCCGTGTCCTTCATAAAACATCATGCCCATTACTGAACACAATGTTCCAGATGCCGTCTGATGAAGTCTGGGTACAATGGACCTCTTATTTCCCAGCTCCTAGGAGCTGTGCCTTGCTTAATACCTTAATGCAGGCCCAGGGCACATCTGGCACACTGCTAGCTCAAATGGAGTTTGCATTTCACTAAAACTCCCAGATCATTTTCAGAGCAGCTACTTCCTATCCATACTTCCTTCATTTTATACTTGTGAGGTGTGTGTGTGTGTGTGTGTGTGTGTGTGTGTGTGTGTGTGTACTTTGCATTCACTCCAACGGAACCTCACCCTATTACATTCAGCCTAGGTTTCTAACCTATCAAAATTGTCTTATCCTTGAAGGATGGGGCTATCTTCAACAGCAATAGGAAAATTGAAAGTGACCTATATTTGAAGGAAAGAAAATGAGCCCTATTTTGAATATGTTAAGTTTAAATTACCAATAGTTAAGTAATCTAGTTAGAAATATCCATAAGTATAGAGTCATATGGTTCTGGAGCTCAGGGGAGAGAATGGGGTTGGATAAATAGATCTCAAAATCATCTCCTTAAAAAAAATAAAGAATGTGAGTTGATGAGGCTACTAAGTGAAAGAGTACAGAGAGAGAGAGAAGGAAGAGCCCCAGGACAGAGTCTTCGGGGACTCCCATGATTAGTGGTCATGCCAGGGAAAACCTTTTTTTTTTTTTTTTTTTTTTTTTTGAGGCTGGGTCTTCCTATCCTTCCCAGACTAAAAGCATAGCCAGTACTCATCACCTGCTTCCACTCTGATCATCATAGGCACTTTGACTTTCTCCATTATTTTTTTCCTAACTTAGGCCACTTTAGCCCCTCCCAAGCTACACTGGCAAGTCCTCAATTCCTGGAAGCTCATTTTATTGGCTTAGTGTGAACACCCACTTAGCCCAATGCAACTTAGAATTTTTGACCTCAAGTATTCACCAAGCTTAACCTTCAATGCATGCATTTCTAGTGTGTACCATCATGTCTGGGAATTTCCACAATTTTTACCCTCCCTCCAACAAATCAAAGCTTTCAAGTGTTTCCCTGGAATAATAACACTTTATTAATTAATTATCTGAGGTTTGGACCTGATATTCAAGAAAGGGAAACGATAACTTTTTCTGAGGCTTTTTTCAGAACAAAATAGAAAACAACAAAAAACAAAGAAAAAAACAACTTGTAGAACCATGAACAAGTGACCGCCCAGACGTTATAGGTTACGCTCCTTTGCCTGGAGGCCGAGAAAGTAGAGAAAATTGTCTGAAGGTCAGGCAGTGTATATAGAATTGGGTTTAGAGTCAGGGGATTTATGTTCCCTACACATCTTTGGAAAGACGTTGGGCAAGTCATCTCTCTCATGACCTTGGTTTCCTCATTTACAAAATAAACTATTTGTACTAGAGGACCTCTGGTGTCTTTTCCTACTCCAAATTGAGGATCCTATGATCCTGTATTCATTACAGCTGTCATTTGAAATATTTTCAGTCTTCCTCTTCATGTATCCCTAAAACTAACTATTTTTCAATGCCTAGTTTAAGTGCCATCTTCTTCAGGAAGTCTTCCCTGACCATGCCATCTGGCAGATATCTTTTCCTCCAATGAATTCTACAGCACTAATAGTGTATACCCTACTCACTTGGCATTTATTTATGGATCAGGATAGAGATCCATGGGATAAAAGAAACTGGTAAAACACAGGGCCTGAGTAGAAAGAGGAATTATTGCTCTAAAGTTCTCAGCAATCATGCGATCATCACCACCACCATTATTACTCTTTGTGTACTTACCCAGATCTAAGTTTTGGGGATAAACAGACATGCAGTTTATACTTGTTTTCCTGTCCTCAAAGAACTTGAATGGTGAATGCACATATGAACCACTAGGGTCTCAGAGTTAGGAGGGACATCAAGTCCACTTTACAGCTTAACCATCTGCTCAGCCTCCCTCAGTATTCATCTACTCTGCTTAGAAACATACAGAGATGGAGAACTAACTATTTTCTAGAAGACTTTTGTATACTCTTTTAGTTGGGATGTCATTCCTGGCATGCCACTGAAATTTGCTTCCCTATAACTTCCACTCTTTGTCCCTAGCTCTGCTGTTTGGGATCAGTGTAGTAAAGATAACCCTATGTGTTAATGACAAAATGATGAATTGGAAAGGCAAGGTCTAGTCAGTCAACAGTATATTAGTCAACAAGCATTTATTAAGCACCTACTACATACCAGGCACTATACCACAACCAGAGGTCTCATAGATAAATGCCAAATTCCAAATAGAGACCATGAGGATGTCAGGATATTAAGCAAGAACTACTGTGGTCAATGAAGACTTGACAGAGGAATGGGAAGGTGAGCTGGACTGTGAAAACTGAGAAGGAAATGAGAAGAGGGTAAGGGGAACATTTCAAGTAGCCATAAGCATAAAGAAAGAGATGTGAGTGTCTGGAGTGATGGGGCCCAACATGTAGAAGTCTAATCTATTACCTGGAACCTAGGGTTTGTTCAGACGAAAAGTATGGACTGACATACTCCAATACTTCATGCTGTCTCCTCTACCTAGAGTGCTCTCCCTCCTCACCTATGCCTCCTAACAGCCCTAACAGACTTGACTCATGGGCCACATCCTAAAAGGAGTCTTTCCTGAGACCCAGTGCCCCACTACCCACAAATGATTGTTATCTATTTTATACATATCTATTTGTACACATGGTATATAAATAGTTTTTGCCAGTCGGTAGTCAACTAGCATTGATTTAGTGCTATATGCCAACAAATGTGCTAAGTGCTGTGGATACAAAGAAAGGCAAAAAATAGCCTGTCCTCTGAAGTAGCTCATGGTCTAATAGAACACGCAAATAAAAACTATATCCAAATAATAATATAAGTTAGGTATAGTCATAGAGGGAAGGCACTAAGATTAAAGAGCTCTTGGAAAATATTCTTCAGGAAGGTGAGTCTTTTTTACTGACATTAGAAGGAAGCCAGGAAAGCTAGGAAGCAGACATATGGAGTGAAGTGTTCTAGTCATGGGGGATAGTCAGAGAAGTCAAGAGACGGATTACATTTCCATCTCAAGCCCTTAGCACAATACATGGCATTTGTTGTCATTCAGTCATTTCAGTCATGTCCGAGTCTTCATGATCCCATTTGGGGTTCCTTGGCAAGACAATGGATGGGTTTGGCATTTCCTTCTCCAGTTCATTTTGCAGATGAGGAAACTAAAGCAAACAGGTTAAGTAACTTGCCCAAGATCACACAGTTAGTAAGTATACGAGGCCAGATTTGAACTCAGAAAGATGAGTCCTCTTGATTCCAAACTTGGCACTCTAGTTATTGTATCATCTAGCTGTCCCAACATGTGGCATTTAGGAATTGACTAATAAATTCTTGCTTATTGATTGATTGATCATAGAATTAGAGCTAATGGAGAGATCTTAGTGAACAGCTAAATCAATCCCTTATCACCAGATAAATGAGAAAACAGGTCCAGAAATAGAAAGTGAATGACCCAAGGTGAAGTAGTAGTATAGAGGTAAACTTGTGATCAGAAAGAATGTTCTAACTTCTTGCTACATCATCACTAGAGGGAAGCATAAAAGTCATCTGGACCAGGTTGCTCATCAGACAAATAGAAACTGTGAGGACCAAAGAGACTAGCAAAGAATACCATAGATAGAAGGAAGAGGGATTCAATCACGGAGCATCATACCTTGCATCTGGAAGTCAATTCAGATAACCAGAGGACAGTATCTAGAGCTAAGAGTGAACTTGGAGATCATCTAAACCAATCAACTGCTTAATTTTTCAAACGAAAAAAACCGAGGCACAGAAAGTGGAAGCCAATCTATCCTTGGTTACACAACCAGGGAGAAGCATAGCTAAGATTTGAACACATATCCTCTGAGTCCAAATCAAGCATATGACACTAGAAGCTTAGAATTATTGTGAGAAGAGCTGTCTAATAAGGTGCAGATCCAATTCTTTCTCCAATACTGCAAGGATCTCTGGTTTTAAAGGTGTGATTCTTCCCTTCTGCCAAAGACAACCTCTCTTTGCCTTTGTAGATAGGCTCTGTGGGTGGTTCCTTAAAAAAAAATTCATTACCCTGGAGTTCTCCAAATGATAGAGCTCCCTGTCCCCAGAGGAAATGAAGTGATGACCAAAATTACTGGATATTTTCAAGGACTTCTCTAGCTTAAATGAATTCACTTTTTCTCAATAAAAACAAAGTTCAAATCAAAGTCAACAAAAGTGAGGCTAACATTGCAAATTCAGCCCAACTGGCACTGAGTACAGTCCAGCCATTATTTAATACATGATGGGAAAGCAAAGTCAAATAAGGTCAAAGCTGAGTTTGTTGGATGCCACCATCACTGTGAGCTGGGTGGGGTAGGAAGGAAAGAGACATCCGCTATAAAGTTCAGAAACAAGTGCATTATCCTATGGTCAAACTGATAATGAACTAGCCAGGCTAGTCAATCAGTCAGAATTTATTAAATGCTCCCCATGCACCATGTCTTTGGATCATAGATACATGATTCATCATCAGTATTATCCATGAAGCCTTTCTAGGTTGGTAGGACATGTCACAGTTTGTGCTCTACTCTTGGGTTCCCTCCAAATTGTTCCTTCTTCAGGAGGTCTCCCCTACCCCTAGCTCCAAATACCCATCCCTCTAAGTTTACTTTAGTGGTATCAATGTAATCTACAAAGCTCAAACCCATTGGTGAGTTAGTGCTCTGTCTATCCCAAGCTTGTGAAGTTGTCCTCTGACCAAATGGGTGGATGAGAAAAGTTTGTGCCAATGACCATGAAGGCAGATGAAGCAGGTATTCTGGAGTTCCTAGAACTTGGTCAGACATCCAAGATGTCAAGGTCATCTACTGCATTCTGAATCATCGCTGTTCAACTTTACTTGTGTCCTACCACTGGGCTTTGATTACTTGGAAAGAGACAGTGAAGCCTCCCTTAAATCGAATTTACTTGCAAGTCAGAACATCGGCCAGAATGTCATTGGTCTTCTTTGAAAATGAAGGATAAAAAACATCCACAGAGGTATGTATGTTTTGCAAACATTTTGTACATATACATACACATATGGTTTCCATGTTGGAATGAAAACACCTTGAAGGCAGGGGCTATTTCCCTTCTGTCCTTGCATACCCACAGCCTAGCATGGTGCTTGTTACATGGTTGTTGTTGTTATTTGTCCTTCATTCTCAAAGAGGATCATGGCATCAGGAAGATGATGCCATGACTTGCAAGTGAATTGGATTGAAGTGAGAGAGGGATGTGGAAAGTGACCCATTTTACTTTCTCCTCAGAGCCATCTGGATCCAGTGGCAAGATATATATCAGGACAACTGGATATGGCCCCCTTGTCCCATATAACATGTGTGTATTTGCTAAAATATATGATTGATTGATTTATTGACTAAGAAATGAGGGTCACCTCCATGGAACAATTAAGTATCCAAAAAGTATGGTGCATGGTTGGCTGATGCCATCCTTCAGTATGTTGTTACTTGATTGGTTCTGTGATATCATCAATATGGGCACTTCTTCCAGCAACAGAAATGGTAAATCATCCCTGTCTATCCATCCTGTGCAATTCTTATCGATATGTTTTCAGAAATCCCACCTCTGCAGATCCAACCAAATAAATACCTGCTACTTTACCTTGACTTGGGAGGCTGTCTTCTGGTTTGCCTAACATAGTGTGTATCGAATGAAGTACATGAACTATTCTGCCATCTTATTCTACCTTTCTTCAACCCCGTCTCTGCTCCACCACATAATACGTCTTTCTGACAACATCAAGAAGTGGAATCACTTCTCTGCAATTTGGATTCTAAGATCATTGGTACTCTAGATGGTTAAAAAATTAGCAAGAACTTCCTGATCAGTGTGAACATCTTTCAACGATGATTTTGAACACTTAATTCAACTAGTATTTATTGAGTACCTTCTACATGCTATATACTGTGCTAGATACTTGGGCTACAAAGACAAAGCCAGTCCGACTGCTATGTGGTCCTAGATTGAGAGCTAGAAGGGACTTTAGAGGCATGAAATCCACTCTCTTCATTGTATAGCAGAAGAAACTGAGGTCTACAGAGGTTAAATTAAATTCCCAGCATTACTCAGGTAGAAAATATCAGAGGAAGGATTTGAACCCAGTGAAGTTGCTTCACCCAGTCAGGAAGAGTTAAACCTTTGCTTTAGGATCAAAATTTAAAGAGTCAGCCATGTCACTCTTATGTTGTTATTCAGTTATTTCTGACTCTTCATGACCCCATTTGAGGTTTTTTAGCAAAAGTACTGGAATGGTTTGACATTTCCTTTTCCAGGTCATTTTGCGGATGAGGAAACAGGCAAACAGCATTAAGGTCTTGCTCAGGGCTACATAGCAGTTAAGTTCCTGAGGTTGGATTTGAACTCAGGTCTACCCTGACTCTAGGTCTGGCACTCTATCCACTACACCACCAAGTTGCTCTATCAATCTGTTAGCTATTGTTAAAACCTCACTGGTCAGGCTCAGGATCTCACACAACTACTTCAGCCCTGTTTTCTCCTCTTATCTGCTCTCTCGAATTCTGACCAAATTTGCCTCTCATTGTCCTATTCTTAAACAATAGGACATGAGATAATGAATCTAGACATGAGTACGGAAATGGCAAGTCCCAGATAGATGGACTCAAACAACTTGTACAAACATTGGTTCATATACAAATAAAACCATTTTATCTCAGTAATTCCAAGATCAATATCCTTTTTACTCTCCTTCACAAGAAGGCCAATTAATCACAATTCTTTACCCAATCTTGACAAGTCCCCCTGATTCTGGGTGTCTGGTGAGTGCTAGCAGCCCAATTTGGAGGAAAGGTGGGGGGAGACATAAAGATGAACAACAGAAGAGATCTGATGGTAAAATGAGATGTATACAAGAAACCATAGCCTACCATGTTTGTTCTCCTCTGTTATCACTTCTTCCTACCATGTGTGGTACTCTGGGATAAGAAGATATTCTGACATTCAAAGGATGTGTGTGTGTGTGTGTGTGTGTGTGTGTGTGTGTGTGTGTGTGTTTTGGGGGCAGGGAGTGAAGGTTTAGCAGAATAAGATTTTTTTGGAAAGTATTTTGGCTCAGCAAAGGCTGAGAGCCAAAACTCACTAATTCACTGCATGAATTTCAAGGTTGTATAGGGTCAAATGCTTTGGGTTCCAATTCTATCTGTGTTCTTGGGACAATTGGCTTAACTACTCTTGTCTAGGCTTCTTCATCTGCAAAATAAGGGAGAGTGATTCTGAATGTATTGGTTTTCGGGCTATACTTGTTTGGACTTCATCAAGGCCCCATTAACTTCTGTCTGTTTAGAGAGGGTGGAGGGTGGAGAGTGGTGAGCTCCCCCCAGATTCTCCACTTGAAGAGGATTAGTAGGCCAGCCATCTTTTCATTTCCTACCTGGCTGGACTTTGTTGTGACCCTCCTCTCTCCTTCCTCCCCAGGCCAGGTAGCCTCCCCTTTTTAAGTATTTTTTTTTCTGTTTTCTCACTTAGATTGTGAGATCCTTGAGGTAAGGACTATCTCAAGGGTGGGGAACCTGCAGCCTGGAGGTCACATGTGACCTTCTAGATCCTGGGGTATGGCCTTTTGACTGAGTCCAAGTTTTACAGAACAAATCCTTTTATTAAGGGGATTTTTTTTTTCCTGAGAAGTTTGAATTCAGTCAAAGGGCTACACTTGAGAACCTAGAAGGCCACATGTGGCCTGGAGGCCAGGTTCCCCACCATGATATCCTTTGACTTTCTTTGTGACCCCAGCACATAGCATAATGCCTGATGTAGTAAGTGCTGAGTAAATGTTTACTGACTGACATTGGGAGGAGAAAATGTTAATTGAAAAGTAAAATAAAAATTTAAATTAAAAAGTTAAAAGTTAAAGAAGTTAGATTACATAATTTTTACATTCTCTCCAGGTGCGAATCTGTGAGCCTGTGATTTTGGCAGCAGGAAGGAACTTTGCAGGGAAGGAATACTTCACTTTGCCATCACTGATCAAAATATGCCTATGATTTTTTCATTTGTGCAAGGAAATAGTACCAATTACATGCCAGGCACCTTGCTAGGCAACTATGCATGGGTAGAAAGTTCATAGGTTTGAATCATAGCCTAGAGCTAGAGGGAGCTTAGAGGTCAGCTACTCCAACTTCTTCATTTTACAAATGGAGAAACTGAGACTCAGAGAAGTGATTTGCCCAAGGTCACACAAGTCTTAAATGCCAAAGGGGAGATTTGAATCAAAGCCCTCTCAGTCTAAAGACATATCCTTTTTGCTGTACCACTCCATATTTTTTTAAAAAATGAAATTGGATTGCATTCCTGATGAATTTAGAATCAGAGATACCAGAATGCTTCTGTTGTTTTTCTCCCTTATTAGGCAAGTTGAACTTCAGGTTTTGCATCTGGAAAATGAGGAGGTGGAATTGGCTGATGTTTGAAGTGCCTTCCAGCACTAAATCTAGGATATGGGGATCATTCTTTCTGCCTCACTTTTTTCTCTTCTCATCTTTCTGTGTGTGAAATATTAACTTTCTTGTTATGAGGCTAACTCTGCCTTTGGGGGAAGCCCAGGTCCTTTTCTCAGCCTTGTGACACTCATGAGCTTCTTCCCACAAGCCAACATCCCCTTGTTGCTTTCAGTTTCTGACTGGAAACTCAGGGGCCTTTTTCTAAGTTTCTATTTCTTGGTTGAGGTACATTTCTGATATCCAGCCAGGGTGGGTGGGGAATGAGGAGGAAATTCACTTTGTCCTTGGTGAAATTCCCAGGTCCTCACATTCTTGCCACACCCTAAGGGGAGCCATTTCTCTGATCCAGCGTGACAGCTTTAACATAGAAATCACTTCACCCAGTAATGCCACAGTCAGTGGTCACTAGTGGTGAGAAGGGGAGTCTGTTTCGTTGAAACAGACCTTGAATTACCTTGGCATCCAGGAAAGGGATCCATGAATTTGTATGAAGAAAAAGAAATCTTTATTTTCACTAACCTCTCACTGAAATTTGTCATTGCCTTCAATTTTTTAGAAAGTGTTATTCTGAGAAAGCATCTAAAGGCTTCAACAATGTGTTAAAAGAGTTCAGCTCATGCACACAGACACAGACACAGATACACACACACACACACACACACTAAGAACTTCTGCCTTAAAGAGACATGAAAAGAAACTTTGAAGTATATGAATATTCAGTGGCTTGCTGTTTCTCTCCTCCTCCTCCTCCTTTTCCTCCTTCTTCTCTTTTTCCTCCTCCTCCTTCTTCTCCTTCTCCTTCTTCTTCTCATCTTCCCTTCTCAAAGAGGGCCAGTGAGGTTGTGGGATGATGAATTTAAGTAAGGCAGAGCTGTGCAAAGTTGCCAACCTCACTGTCTCTTCAGGGTCATCAGAAATCCTGTGGCAAGACAAAGTCAAGACACCTGGCAATGGTCTGAGTTGGAATGGTAAGTTAACAAGAAAATTCTTTTTCAGGAATTGATCTGAATTAATTAGTCTCTCACTAACAGGTTCCTCCCAATTCCAAGATATTTGGGGTCTGTGAAAAACCACAAATCTTTGCTTACTTGTTTTTGGTGTAGATATGATTTCTTCTGAAGAGGGAAGGTTTTTGGCATGTAAATTGCCTTCATCCATTCAGCTACATCTCATCTCTAGAAGAAAGCCTTAGCAACTTGCTCATTTCTGTCACATTTTAAGTTTGGATCATAGAATTATAAGGCATGCCAAAAGTCATCTGATCCAGCCTCTTCCTTTTGCAGATTAGGAAATGCAGACATGAAGAAGTTCCACAGTGCACCTAGTGTTTACAAAGAGTTTTCACTAAACAATCCTGTGGGGAGAGACTCAAATATCCATCTCATCTGTTGACAAGGAAGAAAACTGAAGCCTTCCAGAGGTTGTAATCCATCTATCCTGGTCACACAGTGAACAAAAGTCAGAGCTAGAAGCGGCTTGAAGTTTCAGATCTCCTGTGGCCAAGACTCATGCTGTCTCCCACTATTCCATACCATACGTCTGCTCCTGCCCTTCCAGACCAAGCTAAAGTCTTAGAACACCTGACCTGCCCTTGGGTAAGAAGGAAGAGGCTTCTCAGAGCTGACTTTCATAGGAAGGATGTATGATCTTATGAGGAGTTAGGAGATCTAAGTTTCAATTCCAGACCCACCAGTTAAGTTCACGTATGACTCTGGGTAAGTCCTAATGAGAAGAACCAGTTATAGTCATTTAAGATTTCACTGGGTTTTCCTTATAACAATCTTTCTGGGTAGGCAGTGCAAGTCTCTCAATATTCCAATTCACAGAAGGGAAAACTGAGTCCCAGACAAGTGACTTGATTTACCTAAGTGATATGATGCAGTCAAAAGAATTCTGGATTTGGAGTCAAATCCTGAATCAGGGTAGTAATAGCAGATCTTTCACTTACTATGTCCATAACTTTAGACAATTATCTACTCTGAGTATCTTTTTTCTCATCTATAAAATAGGAGGTTCTATTTGATAAACTCTAAGGGCCCTTCCAACCTCAAATATATAAGCCTAGGTGGTGATAGAACCTAAAACCACATCCAGGTTTCCTGATGAGTGCCATAGATTCTTCACTAAACCTGTCACACCTCTCAGTGGTTTGTAATTTTTTAGATGTTTTCACCCTCACAACAACTATTTGAGGTTCGCAGTCTAGATTGGCTTAATGTTGTTCCCACTTTCAAAGGCATTTCAGAGGACTCAATTCTATATTTTTTTAAAAGTTTTTTTTTGAAAAGATTCCTTTGAATTGTTTTATACTTGAGTTTAGGATAGAGAGTGTGTCTGTGATTTCCTTGAAACAAGGAACTCCCAATGAGGAAATTCCCTCTACCAACACAAAACTATACCTGCTCTGTTATTGAAAGCCTGAGAGAGTTCCTTGAAAAGACTGAGGCCAAGATATCTTGCCCAGGTCACACATTTGAATTCAGGTTCTTCCAGATCTCAGGAAGAAATGTTTTATAGACTAACCATTAGCCTTATTCACATGTTTTCAGAAGAAAGTAAGGGCTGTTATCTCAGCACCAGCACTACTATCTCAGAGAACTCAAGGATCCAGGCAAATCCAAGGAATGCACAAAGGAGGGTTCAAAAGTACATTTTTGTATCTCAGGAAATTTGATCTTTGAGGACTGTAATCTTTGGGATCTGACAGGTGGAATTTCACAGCATCGTCTAAATTGCTGGTAGAGTCTGACTAAATGACTTTTTTTTCTGACAGCTTTCAGGCAACTTTCTTCCATCTGTAAAATCTTCAAGAATTCAGTTATATTTTTCCATATCATTGTTTCCCACATTTATATATAAGATGAATGATTATCCAGTAAACTTGTAATCAATCAGTTATCAAGCATTCATTAAGTATCTACTAGGTGCTGGGCAATATGATAGGTTCTAGTGATACAAGGACAAAATTTGATCTGTGTCATCAAGGATCTTATTTTCTGTTAATAATATTGGGCTAGATGGTGTCTTCTAGCATTCAATCTATGATCCTATGGTTCTATATCATAAGTATAGTTGTTTTTTAGTTGTGTCCAACTCTTCATGACCCCATTGAGGGTTTTCTTGGCAAAGATACTACAGAGGTTTGCCATTTCCTTCTTCAACTCATTTTACAGGTGAAGCACTGAGGCAAACAGGGTAGAGTGACTTGTCTAGGGTAACACAGCTAGTAAGTGTCTGAGGCCAGATTTGAACTGATGAAGAGAAGTCTTCCTGACTCCAAGGAGAATACTTTATCTACTGTGCCACCTAGCTGCCTGTGGTTCTTTGTACACATTGTAATAAAACAAGATAAATCTGGAACAAACCAATTAGAATTTAAAGGGGTAATGCTAACAAAACCTCTTGGAGGGAGCAACATTTCAGTGTTTGAAGGAAACAAGGAATTCTAAAAGGCCAACCTGTGTACCAGGTATGGAGACCAGACTATCCAGAAGCATGGGGGTGGGAAATGGAGTATATTTCCGGTAGTGTTAGCTCACTAAATCAACTAACCCCATCTTTGAAGTCCAACCCATGAGGGGTCAGAGGCACAAGGGGGAGGGAGAGGAGGAGGAGAGGAACCTAGCAGTTCTTCTTTCAATAGACCGCAGCCACTGAAATTTAATCAGGGGCTGTCTCTAACCTCTCTATAGGGTACCAATGGACACATCAGGGGGGCATGTCAGGAGGCAATATGTATCATATATAGAAATAGGAAGGCTTAGATTCATATTGTATCTATAACACAAACTGGATGTGTGACCCTGGGCAAGTCACTTCTCCCCTATATCCTCTTTGGACAAAAGGATTAAACTAGTCGGCCTCCAAGGTCCTTGCACTTCTACATTTATGATGCAAGCTTTTCTACATTCATACTTTATGTTGTTCAGTAGTTTCAGTCATGTCTGATTCTTCTTGACCTCATCTGAGGATTTCTTGGCAAAGATGCTGGAGGGATTTGCCCTTTACTTCTCCAGCTCACTTTACAGATGAGAAAACCGAAGCACACAGAGTAAAGTGACTTGCCCAGGATCATACAGCCAGTAAGTGTCTGAGGCCAGATTTGAACTCAGGAAGATGAGTCTTCCTGACTTCAGGCCAGGCCCTCTGACACCACTTAGCTGACCCCTCCTGTTATATAGGTTCATCAAATTTATGGGGGAGAGTTAAAACAGAGATAGGACCAGATTGCAAAGGCTAAAATAATGCTTCTAACTTTAATTACATACACACACATACATGTGCATGCATATATGTATATGCATAAGCACACAGTTATATACACATATACATTGAAGTAACTAAATCAATCAATCAATATTTATTAAACACCTACAATGTACCAGGAACATTGGAGCTGCTAGATGGTTCAGTGGCTAGAGCACTGAAACTGGAGTAAGGAATAACTGAATTCAAATCCTGAGTTCCAATCTAGCTGTGTGATTCTGGGCAACCTTTGTTTGCCTTAGTCCACTGGAGAAGGAAATGGCAAACCACTCCATGGACAGCACAATACGTGAGATCATGAACATTTGGACATGACTGAACAAAATGTTCCAGGTACTATGCTGAGTCCTGGGTATATGACATCTGAGGTCTTTTTATAGTCACCATTTCTAGGACTTAGTATTTTGTCTGTAAAAAGGAAATAGTCTCTGAGGTCTCCTCCTGCCATAGATCTTGGATCCTAACCTTTAATTTTTTTTTCTCTACAAGGGCCAAATAAAAAGGCCTACTGATCTCAGAGTCAGAATGGTATAGTGGCTAGAGACCTGACCTCTGAGTCAGGAAAGCTGGGGTTCAAGGTCCACCTCTGATACATATTGGCTGTGTGACTCTCAGCCAGACAAGACTCCCTCTATACTAGTAAAGGGAGATGTCTGTAGTAGGGCAGTGGGTAGAGAGCTGTGTCTGAAGTCAGGAAGATCTGAGTTTGAATCCTTCCTCAGACACTTGCTATCTGTGTGAACCTGGACAAGTCACTTAACCTCAGTTTCCTCAACTATAAAATGGAGCTAATAATACCATCTACCACATATAGTTGTGTGAGAGGATCAGATGAATTAACACATCAGGTGGTACTGTGCAAACCTTAAAGACTTATAGAAATGCTGATTATGAGTTCATTAAAGTGAAACTATAAAAACTGTATAAGTGCTCATCCTGATCATGTAACTAGCGTTTCTGTGTAGCGTTAAGATTTGTAAAGCACTTTGCATGTTAACTCATCTGATCCTCTTACAGATGAGTTAACATGTAAATTACTTTGCAAACCCTGGGCAAACTGTAACTTGACTCGAATGTAGTGAAGTTGTTTTGGTCGTCTTTGAGAGGTAGTTCAGCAAGCAATCAACCAAGCAAATGCTAGTGATTGTGAGGTATTCTTATTGCCAGTAAAATCACAGGTCCAGTCCCTGTCCTTCCTCATCCCCTACACATGCCATGAAATTCCAGCAATGGACCCCAGTAGAGTCAAGGAGTTGGGTGAAAGGTGTGCAGAGGTTAATGAACACTTAAAAATTAGTCAGCCCAAACCCTCCAATTTTGTTGAGAAGTCCAGAGAACTCACCCATCTTTCTCTGTACAGGGCATTGAGGTCTCCACAGACATACCTGAACTGCTGGAATCCCTCCTAAGTGAAATTTTTAGCAAGTCCCAAGGGCCAAGGGGAGAAGGCGGACTTTAAAAGAGCCTCACAAAATAATATATGCCAGTGCCTCAGTTATCAATAAATACACATATGGCAAGCACATTTGGTGCCAAGGTGGAATGGCCTTGGGGTTGGCACTTGGAGCCTTGGCAAGGGAACAATTCGTTCATTCTGAGGCCGTTTTTGCAGACTGTTAGCTGTAGTTTGTGGCTTTCTTTTAATGATACTACTATAAAAATATGCCTGAGAAAACCATTACTCATCCTCTGCCTTTACCTATACCGTGGAACCAAGATCTCACATACACGCGCGCGCACACACACATTTTGGAGGGAGGACTTTGGGCTTGGTTCTTAAATAGAACAGGAGACTGCGAAGTTCGCCATCTACTGGCCACCGGGAAAAGAACTGTGTATTTTGAAACCAGTTAATTACGTGAAATCGATGAGATTCATTGATTGTGCAGGACATTCATATTTTTATATACCTATGTGTTGTAATAATATTTCAATTCAGTGTATAATACATTTTATAGAACTGCATAATCACATAATTACTTATTTTGTGAATTGAAAGGGACCACACATAAAAGGAATCTCCATTATAAAATATTCCACAAGTGATTTTTCAACCTTAGCTTAGAGATGAAGGAAGCCAGAGAATATGTAGAAGGGTGTGAAGTGTAAGACTGGAAAAGGTCCTACCTTATGGTTATAAAGAGCTTTACATGACAAACAAAGAACTTTTTATTAGATACTGGAGGTAATAGGTAGTTCCATGGACAGGTGTGTGTGTTTGTGTGTGTGTGTGTGTGTGTGTGTGTGTGTGTGTGTGTGTTTGACATGGTAAAAACTACATTTAAAAATATTCAATCTTATTTTATCTTCCTTTCCAGATTTTCTCCTTCCCTCTGTCCTGCCTTTACACTGTGGAAAGAATATACAAATCAAGAAATACAAAATTTAACACGCAGTTAAATCATGTAAAACAAATTCCTGCATTGGCCTTAAGAACTACACTTTGATATTGCCACCTGAGTGGAGAATGTATTGGAATCTGAGGGGCAGAGGAGACTTGAGGAAGGAGAACCAGATAGAAGGCTAATACAATGACTACACATGTACAATCTATATTGAATTGGATGCCTGCTCAGTGTGGATGAGTGGGGAGGGAGGAAGAGAGAGAAGTTGGAACTCAAAGTTTTAAAAATGAAAGTTAAAAATTGTTTTTACGTGCAACTGGGAAATAAGACATCTGGGCAATGGGGTGTAGAACTCTATCTTGCCTTACAAGATACTAGAGGCATAGGGGATAAGAGAAGGGAGGGATGTGATAGAAGGGAGGGCAGATTGAGGGAAGTGGTAATCAGAATGCATGCTGTCTTGGTGGAGGGGAGAGATGGGAAGAAAATTTTGGACTCAAAATCTTATGGAAGTGAATGTTAAAAACTAAAAATAAATAAATCAATTAAAACAATAAAAAAGAGTAGGCTAATGAAATCATAGTCCAGGAGAGAGATAACAGCTTAAATTAGGGTTGTGGCTATGTGAGTGAAATGAAAAAGACATATATGAGAATATGAAGGTGGAAATGGGAAGATCTAGCAATATATTGGATATGTGTGGTAAGTAAGAATGAGGAGTCCAGGATGACTGAGTTTATGAGGCTGAGCAACTAGAAGGATAATGGTGACCTCAACAATAGTAGAGAATTTTGGAAGGGGGAAGGTTTGAATAGTAAATAACGATCACCATTTTGGACATGTTAAACTTGAGAGGGGCATAGGATGCCTAAGTTCAAGAAGTCCAAAAGCAGTTGGTGATTCATGATGATAGCTCAGAAGAGAGACTAGGGCTGGATATGTAGATCTGGGAGTCCTTTGCATTGAGATAATAACCAGACCCATAGAAGCTAATGAAATCACCAAGTGAGGCAGTGCAGACTAGAAGAAGAAAAGGGTGATCCAAGACAGACCCTTGGTGGATACTCACAAGTAGTGGGCAAAATGTGAATGAAGATCCCCCTAAAAGTCTGAGAAGGAATGATCAGATAGGGAGAAGGAGTAGGAAAGAATAAAGTCATAAAAATCTAGAGAGAAGAAAATATGTAGGATATGGTGACCATCAGTGTCAAAAAGAGCCACGAAGTCAAGAGGAACGAGGACTGAGCAAAGAGCATTAGACTTGGCAATCAGGTGATCTCCAGTAACTTTGCAGAGAGCAGATTTGGTAAAATGATGAGGGAGGAAGAAAGATTGCAAAGATTTTAGAATCAAGTGAGAGGAGGGAAAAGCAAAGACACAAAATGAAATGGCTTTCTCAAGGAGTTTAGGATGGAAAGGAGACATGAGATGATAATTGGGAGAAGGGATGGGAGTATTGGATCAAATTCGCTTTGGTTTGGTTGTTTGTTTATTAGGATAGAGGATAGACATGCTTGTGGGTAGCAGTGAAAGAGTCTGTAGATAATGAAAGATTGGAGCTAGAGAGTATGGATGATAAGAGGGTGTAATCAGCTGGAGTATATGGGATGAAATGCGGTTATAAATGCATGTTGATGGTTGACCTTGGCAAAGAGAATGGCCACCTCTTCTGTAATGAAGAATGTGGCTTTGGGGGAAGATATTTAAATGGTATGATATGAGGAGAAGGGAAGAAGGAGGAAATGCTTGGGAAATGTCCTCATTTTTTTTCCAGTAAAGACAAAGTGCTCAGCAGAGAGAGTGGGGAAAGTGCTGCTGTGGGATGATTGAGAGGAAGCAAGAAAGTTAAGACTAGAATGTCAGTGAATAAGCATTTATTAAGCACCTACTGTATGCCAGGTACTATAAACTGTGGGCCTATGAAGGAAGAAGAAAACAGTCCTTGCTTTCAAAGAATTCATAGTCTAATTAGGGAGATAATATGTAAACAATTATGCAAATACAAGATAAATACATGATAAATTGGGGAAAATCTTAGAAGGAAGTCAAAAATTAAGGTAGCACAGGTAAAGGCTTCTTATAGAACATGGGACTTTGACTGAGACTTTAAGGAAGCCAGGGAAGGCAAGAAGTAGAGATGTGGGGAGAGAGAGAGACAGAGAGAGAGAGAGAGAGAAAGATAGAAAGAGAGAGAGAGAGAGAAAGAGAGAGAGAGAGAGAGAGAGAGAGAGAGAGAGAGAGAGAGAGAGAGAGAGAGAGAGAGAGAGAACCAAGTATGGGGAAGAGCCAGTGAACATGCTTAGCTGTCCAGTGTCCCTCAATCAGAGAGTACATGGGGTGATTAAGGTCTAAGAAGATGTAACAACAAGGACCCCAGCATACACAGGAGGGCCTGCAGTACAGGTTCTTAGATGTGCTTTTCTAAAAGGAAAGCAACATTTGAGGGGTCAACAATCAGTTTGATCAAGGACACTTATCATTCACTTAGTTCAGGGGAAAAAGTCAGCTCCTTGAACTTCAGAAAAAATGTAGAGAAATATGAATCAATAGTCAGGGCTTCCAACTGTGTGACCATAAGCAATACATACATCACAGATCAACAGATAGATTTAATTGTTAGATCTAATTGTCCAACCATTCCACACATGCATAGTTACCAGAGAGAGAAGCACCAACATCTGGGTTTTCAAAGCTGGGGGGTTCCTTAGCATCTGCCCAGAGTCTCATCTGGCCAAACAAGCACTTCCAATGAGTAAACATCAAAGTAAAAACTCACCTCAGAGTATGTACACACTTTTTAGAGCCAGAGGGCATCATATCCCTTGAGAACCAGTACCTCATTAAAAATTAACAAAAGAAGTGGGCCTTCCTACAAAATAAATCTCCCATAATCAAACTTCCCTTAATGGGCAGGCCCATTAATGGGTGGGGAAGATCTTTAACTCTCCTAATTACCATTATACAAGGCTGAACAGAGGAGATTTATATTTGATCTTGGGGAGAATAGGAAACCACTGGAGTTCCCTGAATGGTGGTATGACATGGGAGGACCTGTGCTTAAGAAAAATCAATTTGATAACTGAGTAGAGAATAAGGAACTAGAAGGGGGTGAGATTGGAGGCAGAGGAAACCAATCAGAAGACTGTGTCAATAGTACAAGTGTGAGGGGAAAGCCTGGCTTTGGGTAGTACCAGAAGAGAAAAGGAAGTACATATGAGAGCTTTAAAAAGCTAAATTTGACAGAACTTGACAACTGATTGAACATGGAGATGTTGAGAGAGGTCACAGATGACACAGATTTGAGTGAGTGTTTAAAAAGGAAAGGAATATTTTATTTGTTGCAGTGATACCCCATTAAAGAGTTATTTGACATAAATTTTTAGTGGACCTAATCAGCATGATTTCATGATACACACACACACTCACACACACATGTGCAC
This sequence comes from Notamacropus eugenii, assembly GCF_028372415.1. Classification (NCBI taxonomy): domain Eukaryota; kingdom Metazoa; phylum Chordata; class Mammalia; order Diprotodontia; family Macropodidae; genus Notamacropus; species Notamacropus eugenii. The sequence continues at coordinate 741,698,172 of NC_092872.1, forward strand.
GCTCTCACACACACACACGCACACACATATATTTAGCTTCCTTCAGAAGCATTTGAACAAGAATGAAGAACATAAATGGTCACAGTAGTCTAGAGTTGGAGTTGGACAAGGTGAGATAAATTGAATAAGGAGAAAAAGAGATTCTAGAATAATAGTAAGATATAACAGAATTGAGCTGGTTTACCAAGAGGTTTAGAAACAGAAAGGAGGATAGTATAGTGGTGGAGGGCTGATGACCACGACAAAATGGAGGGGTGGAGGAAGTGGCAGCTATATTCAGGACACAGAGCAGGATTAGATATCACCAGGCATAAGGAATTATGGAATGATAAATAATAATCAAATAAAGAAATTTCAGAGTTTGGGAACAAGGAAATGGAAGCCTTGTGTGTGATGGCAAAATCCAGGTTATGACTTACCTAGATGTAGCTGAGATGAAATGGAAGAGCAGGTCATGGGAATTGAGATGATAAAGGAAGCTAGGTCATGTGTGAGAACATGGATATTTTGAAACCTTCACATTGAGTAAAGAGATGGGGAATAGAAAAAGATTATAAGCCAGAGGCAAAGGTGGGCAACCTGCAGCCTAGAGGTCACATGTGGCCTTCTAGGTCCTCAAGTGTGGCCTTCTGAGTCCAAGTTTTACAGAACAAATCCTTTTATTGAGGGGATTTGTTCTGTGAAGTTTGGATTCAGTCAAAGGGTCTCACTTGAGGACCATGAGGGTCACATGTGGCCTCAAGGCCACAGGTTCCTGGACCAGACACTGAATTTATTGAGGAAGGAAGGAAAATGTCCTATAGATAGACAAATAACAACCACCAGGATCCGGATTGAGTGATAAATGTGGATAGCTTGCCCTAACCCAAGAGGGGAGTTTGTTTAGTGAAGATAGTAGAAAGAAAATGTGGAAGTGGCAATGGAAAGCACAGAGCATCCCGAGTCCCATCCCATGACCACTGGTATAGGAGAGAATGTGTGGACAGTGATGGAAATGGTGGTAATGGGAAGGGTGTCACCAGGAAGGAAGCCAAGTCTCATTGAGAACCACAAAATGAAATGAGTGTGGAAGGAAGAAATGTTAGATGAAAGGTGTTGTGTTAATTGTATAATAGGCATTCCAGAGGGCACATCGATTAAGAAGATCTTGAGTTAGGCACTGGAGGAGTAGGACTGAGGTGCATGGTTATAAAAAGAATGCAGTTTGTGTATCTTCAGCCGGAGGTTCAGAGAGTCAGAATCAATAGGATAGCCAGAGGATGGAGGCAGGAGAATACTAACCAATGAGAAGCGATCCAACATGAGTATAAGTGGTTGGAAGGGAATCCTTGGACAGAGGCATGTATTTCCAATGTTCTATGCCTTCCCCAAGTTAAAACCTCATGACAGTTAGTGATGTGTCCTGTGAGGCCCTAGGAGGCCCACCTCACAGAAGGTTGAAGCAGGCACGGGTATGTAGCCCAGTCAGGAGGCATGAGTACCTTGCCGGACTTGGTGAAGATGCTGGGAGTGGGTGGCGGGAGGTGGGAGAAGTCTTATCCTTGAAGGGTGGTCCTAGCCTTTGGCAAGGTCCCAATGGAGAAGTCTGCCATGACATTAGGCACTAGACATGACCCTGGGGCAGAGCCTGAATGGAGCTTGACAGGCATGTGCGATGAGGGCACATCCTCAAGAAGGTTTGTCTTAGTTGTCAAGTGTGTTCTTTGTTGTGTCTTAGATTCATCTGAGATAATACTAGATTCTTGGTTATTGTCATCAAGGCAACAGACAGCTGCCTCCGTATCCCTTAGCTAAAGATCACTAACTGAGGCTGCCCTGCCCTTCTTCCTCCGCCCCTTCTTCCACGTGTCACCTCTCACCTTCTGAGACCACCTGTCTTGTTCTTTGGAGGACAAGCTGCTGCACCTTCTGGAGAAGATCCACACCTTCATGTCTATCTCTGTGACTCTCTGCCTCATTGTCTCTGAGTCTCTGCATCTCTCTCTTTTTTTCCTGTCTCTGTTCCTCACTTTATTTCTCTGTATACTTCCCTCTCCTTCCCTGCTTTCTCCAAGTCAGGAAGAACTTCAAACTTCTGTTTTTATTTCATTTATTACTGTCTATTTTGCCTTCCTCTTTCCCTCCATTTAACATTCTGTTCTTTACTTTACTGGTGATCATTGAGCGTCTCCTTTACTCCCCACTGGAGGCTCCCTTCAGTTTCCTTCAGGAGCTCTTCTTTATCCCCAGCAGCCTGGGATGTGAAGAGACATTCTCTCAGCCCCTGCACTACCAGCCCAGGAGCCAGAGCAGTCTGCACTTGGAAGTCAGCTAACAGCCCCTCAGCTGGGACAGAAATACAAGCCTTGGCTGCTTGACACAAGTCATGGCCCAAGTGCCCCTACTCAAAGCAGGTAGACACACAGAAGTGGGAAGGGAAGGAGCATTTTATTCAACACTATTGTGCCAGGCAATGTGCTAAGCCCTTTACAAAATTATCTCATTTGAAAGAAAGACTAGGAGACTAAAAGAATGAAAAGGTACGAGAAAGGTACTTAAGACAGAACCTGGGGAACAAAGAATCTTCATTTTAATGGGGGGAGAAATTAAGAATGGTGTAGCTATTTAGTATTTAATTAAATTCCCACCCAGACTACAAGCATTTCTTCACTAAAGAATGGATGTCTTTAAGACTCAGTTATCCATTTCCAGTGGGTTACTTTCCTGTAAAAGCTTAAAGCTTTATTACAGTATTTATCAGAAGTTAGTCATTTTCTTTCTAAAGATGATTAAGCAACTCACTACAGAATGAGGCAAAGTGTAGAAACAGGAAAATTGCTTCAGGAAGGATGACTACTGCCTGCCAAGTGAAGGAAACAGTAGGGTGAGGCATTTATCCTAACCAGATCAACAAAGTCCTTCCTTACTCCTTATTTTCTGGATATTTGCCCACATGTGAAAAGAGCCCTGGATGACTTGAAGGATATCCTCAACTATCCTTTGGGTAGATTTACATAATAGACAAAAGTCACATGGCTTATTTTGCTTTGTTTTTGCTCTGATTCCACTAGCATAGGGCCCTCTCCCTACGCTGGTTCGCTTAGAGTTTTAGAGCTATCTCAAGCAGTAGTATTCATTTCTAGTAGAAACAGGAAGCTCCACACTTATATAAAAAATCAGTGTGGGCCGTGTACTGACTCAGAAAACCACATGTATTTATATATTTATTTTTATTAATTTATTTTAGTAAATATTTCCCAGCTACAGTTTAATCTGACTCAGCCTCACTTGGAAATATTGGGGGCGACATGCATCTGGCCCCACAGTATATTTGACACATCTGGCCTATAGCACTGAGAGGTTAAGAGGCTTGTCTAGGGTGACTCAGCCAGGATGTGTCTGAAATGGGACCCAAACCCACATCTTCTTGATCAAAGTCTACTCTGTTCACTACACTACATCTTTCAAGATGGAGATGGAAAGTTGCTAAAAACAAACCGAGAACAAGAAAAGCTGCTAGCTGTCCATTCTTAAGTAAGTTCCCACGTCTGAGCCTCAGTTTCAACACCTGCAAAAAATGAAGGGTTTGGGTTCAGTGTTCACTAAGATTCCTTACTGCTAGATAGTTTTAGGAGTCTGGATTTATTCATTAACCAGACTTTGGAGAGGTTTTGCCTGAGGACTCCAAACGCTAATAACTGTGGGTTTGTGAATGATGGTGATAGCCTAGATTGCAGTTTGTTCTTCTGAGATTAAATATTAGTCTGCCCTGACTCACATGAACAGAAATCATACACAGGGGGTTGGCGGTTTCTTCAAAGTGGTATGCCAAACTTCTGAACATTCACTTCCTCATGGTGGGGATGGGAGGTGGCTCCCTGTGAGAGACCTGGGTGCTAGGTGGCTCAGTGGTTTAGAGCACTAGGCTTGGAATCAGGAAAATCCATCTTCATGAGTTCAAATTTAGTCTCAGATACTTAGTAGCCCTGTGAGCCTGGGCAAGTCAACCCTATTTGCCTCAGTTCTTCATTTGTAAAATAATCTAGAGAAGGAAATAGCAAACCGCTCCATCATCTCTGCCAAAACAAAACCAGCTGGGGTCACAAAGAGTTGGACAGGACCGAAATGGAGAATTTCCTTGACAAATCACATTTGCCAACTCCTAGAAATCACTGGGGTATGAAGTGGCTTGACCACATCCTTTAGTTGACCATCAACAAAAAGTAACTTGGTACAGTAACTGAAAGAGCATTGGTCAGAGGATCTGAGTTCAAGTTCTGGCTATTACCTTCTTGTTGGGGGGGGGGGAATGATCTGTCCTAGGAACTAGACATCATTAGCCTAGAAAGAGATTTGTGGGGTGGGAGAGGACATCTTCATTGTCTTCAGGTTTTTGAAGGCAATCAGAGGAAGTCACTTGGTCCTAGAGAGTAGGACCAGGAATGAGGGAGTGAGAAGAGATGAAAAGGAATACTACTTTTTATCTGGTTATAAGGCTGCATCTTAACAATTTAAGCTTTCATTAAGTGAGGGGCTGCTTTGAGTGGTAGGAAGACCAGGATTTATGATTTCCTTCTTTTGGAAGTCTTCAAGATAAGTTTAGATGACCACTTTTGCTTATGTTTTGGAAGATGAGATGACCCCTGAGGTCCTTTAACACAAGGAGATTTGAGATTGACTAAGAAATCAACAAGCTTTTATTTAAGTACCTACTACGTGCCAAGTGGCGCAATGGATAAAGCCCTAAACCTGGCCAAGTTCAAAACTAAACTCAGACCCTTACTAGTTCTATGACTCTGGGAAAATCACTTAATTTTTTTCTATCTCATTTGCCCCATCTATAAAATGTGGATGATAATAGCACGTGCCACACTGGGTTGTTGTAAGGATCAAATGAGATGTTTGTAAAGTACTTTGGAAGCCTTGAAATACTATATGAATGTTAGTTATTTTTATGATTATTTCTGTGGGGTGATGAAGACGTGGCCATTTGGGAGATTGGGGTGGATTGGACAGATGGAGGAGACAGGAGCCTGGTAGAATGTAAGTACAAATGGAGAAGGAGGTCAGGAAGGGCGCTACATAAGTGAGGAATTGTGTAATCTGCCTAATTGTATAACCATCCAGGACAAAAATCAGTTCTAACCATTATTGCTATCATATGTTTCTTATATTCCGTGTGTGTGTGTGTGTGTGTGTGTGTGTGTGTGTGTGTGTTGTGTGCGGGTGAAGCATTCTATATTTAGGCCCACAGTGCAGCTCTGGGACCTTGGCCAGAGATCTTATGAGGTAAGGCTCACTCCTGAGATCCGGGTAATTTCATTACATGGCTATTAGTAGTATTAATAAAAAAGTTAATCAAAAGAAACATTTACTCATGACCGAGGGTGTTCTAGGAAATCACTCCCTCTCTGTAACGAGGTTGGAACCACTGGGAGAACATAGCCGTTTAGCAGAGCATCTGGGCACTTCCTCTAGGACCCAGGGCCAAGAATGAGAGAAACATGATCCTTCACAAAAGTTCCTTCCAGCTTTGTAAACTTGCCCAAAAAATAATAAAATAAAACAAAATAAAGTTTCAAATTTTCTTTTTGAAGTTTCAGTGGAAAGTTCCAACAGTTTGGTTTTATCTTGGAAGTCGAGTTGCTAATGCAAAGTAAAGCCACCAACCCTCTGATTTTTCTGATTGATTTTATAAAGTTAGCTTATTATTCTAGTTTAATCAATTGAGCATTTTGACGAAGCTCCTACTATATGCCATACCTTGTGCCAACTGCTGGGAATACAAAGGCAAAAATGAAACAGATTAATAAAAACAGTGAAAAGAATCTCGTTTCCCAGTGCTGTCTCTCACCCCCAGAGATGCCTGAAAGCAGATACAGAACCAGGGTGGGGTGATAGGAACTTTGGCCTAGGATGGCAACATTTAGAGAGATGATGCTGACTATACTTGCACATCCCCTGTCATGTAAAAATAGTAGTCTAGCACCTACAGCAATAATTAATTCAAACAGGAAGTTCCCATAGGAAACACTTTGTATATCAAACTTCCCGATAGGTTTTTCCTTTCCTTGATCTATGACATTTCTGGCAGCATGCTTATGGTTTTCAGGGTCTTTGTGATTCTCCACCCCCTCAATTGATTTCCCTGATTAAAAAATATAGTAGTTATGGCTATGACTTTGCTAAAATTGGTGATTTGTTAGACAAATTCTGTCTCTTGAGGTCTCTGTTTTATATGTTTAAATGAGATATGGATGATGTATATGGATACCAGGGATAGGACTGTAATGGGTTTGCCCCTTCCAAAGAATTATTTAATTGATTGATTGAATGAAAAATCATTTTACTAAGTGCCTACAATCAGACATTGTTCTAGTTATAAAGGATATGCATGAAAAAAAAAAAAAACCAAGAGAATCCTGGACTCAAGGAAGTTAGAATCTAATAAGGAAAGATAACATATGGAGAGATTATTGGAAGTGTTCAGGAAAGGGACTTACTGTTTGGGAAATCACAAGGAAAAATAATAGGGCAATCCAATGACACATCCTTTCCAGAAACTACACACATACACACACACACACATACATGCACACACACACACACACACACACGTAGAGGGTGGGGGGAGGGGGAAGACAAGGATGAGAAAAAATGGAGAAGCAAGGCCCAAGAGCTAAGGGATCTAGATTCTCCCAGACATGGTCTTTGGAGGTCTAAGTTTAGAGAGGGTTCAGTAGCAGGCAGAAAATCAGTGAATTGAACGTAAATGGGACAGTTTCTGCATATGTTTGTGTCAAGATACTCAGAGAAAGTGGCTGGAATCTATCAAACAGGAAGATCTGGTCATCTGATGAGCTTTGAATCATGGATATTTAATTAGAGGTAACCCAAGTTTGTAGGCAAGGTCATAGGCCAATTCAATTTAACATACAGTTAAAATATATATATCGCTTTTTTTGTTGTTTTTATATTACCCAGACTTTCTAGACTTCAGTACCATGTCTCTGCCACAGTCTCATGCTGAACCTTCTCTTAGCTCTTGGGGCCTCTTTAGCCTGGGACATCCATCCATCAGTCTCTGCAGTCTTCTCACCCTGGAACATCCCTCTGTTAAGGTAACCCTCTTTTCTCTTTTCATATTGGTGACTTTCTTCTGGGGACTCCACTTTTTAGGGGAGCTCAGATCAGCAATCCTTCAGTACCATACCCCCATGGAGGTACCTTCATCTCTGCCTCTTTTGCGTTGCAGCTCCATTCTGTGTGTCATTTTCTGTGTTTAGATGGCTGACATTCCAGGTGTTTACCTCTTAAGGGAAGAAACCGGTTTTCTTTTTGCTTACTTTTACATCCCCAGTGCTTCACATAGTGCTAAAGACACAATTAACACTTATTCACTATTTTTGACTTGCCTAGCTATTATTATCTCAATTTTACTGAAGAGAAAACAGAGAGCAAAAGCTTAAGTGACTTGTATACAGATATATCTTTTGTTGTTTGTTGTTTAGTCATTTATCAGTCATGTATGACTCTTGATGACCCTTGGTAAATATCTAAGGCAGGATTTGAACTTGGATCTTCTGGATCTCAGGTCCAACACTCCAGCTGCTAAACTACTTAGCTGCTATCATCATTATCATCAATAGGCATCACCATTATCATTAATAGTAGAGAAACAACAAAATGAGCCAACATGTCAATCTAGTCTAACAGCATATGCCATAAATAAATATTTACTGAATTAAAAATCTGCTGTGTTCAAAGGCCTGTGCTAGGCTATGAATATAATAAATGCAAGGAAACCACTGCCTGTTCTCCAGAAACTCACAGCCTCCTAGGAAAAGGGCAAGCATGGAAAATCCATGGTAAGAGAGAGAATCTGAAAAGTGCAAAAGAAGAGTCCTGGAGGGACTATGCTATGACACAATCCAAGAAGGTGATTTTGGGGAATAGAGAACACCCAAGTCTCCCCCTTGGTAGGAGAGTCAGAGGCTACTAAGCCACCTCATGCCTGAAGAAGAATATCTTCTCCAACAAGTAGGTCAGCTTGCTTTTACCTGAAACCCCTCACAGAGATAGAACTCCCCTCCTGAGGCACCCCATTCCATCTTGGGTGAGCTCTCATTGCCCTAAAGGCCTTGGGGGTCAGAAGATCATAGATTAAGAGTTGAGGGGAACCACAGAAGTCACTGAGGCTAACCCCCTCATTTTAAAGTAGAAGAAACTGAGGGCCGGAAAAGTTAAGTCTTTTCAGGGTGACATGGCCAGTAATTATGCATGGGAACATTCCCATCCAGTTCTTCCTGGTTCTAAATTCAAAACTCTATCTTACTTTAAAAAAATGGATCTATTTAATTCTAATAGGCATTTAGGTAGTGCAGTATATGGAATGGTGGGCTGAGAATCAGGAACCTGAGTTCAAATTCAGTCTCAGATATCAGCTGTGTGAGCCTGGGAAAATCACTTCATCTTTTCCAGACTCATTTCCTTATCTGTAAAATGGGAATAACAATAGCACCTATCTTGAAGGATAATTGTGTGAGTTAATGCTTTGTAGAACTTAAAATGCCATATAAATGCTAGTTATTGCTGTTAACAACCTGCTTCTGAGATCCTCCTTGGGATATAGATCACCTTCACAAGAATTCATTAATAGACTCAGAAATCATGGCAGATTTCAAGGAATTTAGACAACAAAGTGATCAATCCTTAAGGCCAGGTAAGTGGTATTATTTCAAATCACTCTTCCTTTTTTTTTCCCTACCTCTGTCTTTTTACTGTCACTCCCTCAACCTTAATCACCACAGAAAGTGGAAATCAAACCTTCCATTTGTCCCTCTATTGGTCACATCACTTCCTTTCTCCAAATTCTAAGGCCACCCCATCCCAGTGCTCTGTTGGTTCTGAAATCTCCTAGTTTCATGGTGGCTTGAGAGCTAGCATGGAGTAAGGACATTAGATTGGAAATACCAGATCCATCAGATTGAATGAAGCTTTCACACTACAAGTGTGACCTCTGTCACATCCCTTCATCTCTTTGAGGGTCCTTTTCTTCTGCTGTAAAATGTGGGTGATATTTGTCCTTGTACCACCCTTTGCCAGAGAGTTTTTGTAAAGAAATTACTTTGGAAACTTTTAAAACTCATATGTGCATATAACAAGTTTCACCAGTCCTGAGTAGAACTCATTCATCATGGGAATTCTTTGTGTTGGAGAAGATCTCAAACCCACCCTGACTTAAATAATATGTCCTAGGAAGTTGTCTCAGGCACATGGGAGCAAATGATTGCAGAATTAGAGCTGGAAGAAACCTTAGAGGCCATCGAGTGCAACCCCCCTCACTTTCCTGAGAGGACATTGAGCCTCAGGGAGCTTCCTGGGGCTTTTCTAAGAGTACACATGATATCAGGATCAGATGGGGGATTTGAACACAGATTTTACTGATGTCATACGCAGTACTTTCCCACAGTTCCATGGTTCCTCTATAGCACTGTGTAAATACGAAGTATTAGTACAGTTTTGGATAATCCAATAAACCTAATCCATTAGTTGTGTGTTAATGTTTGGTTATATCTCCTATGTGCAGGATGTTGTGCTAAGGACTGGGGATATAATAATACTAATAATGCCACTCCCTGCACTCAAGAAATTTATAATCTTAAGCATCTCCCAGCTGTATCTTGAGAGAAGGGGCCATATTGGACTGTGTAGGGACAAGGTTAGGAAGTTTAGGATGGTGATTGAGATTGAGTTCAGGGTGGACCAGTGGAATTTGATGGTAAATTAGGTTCTAGATGGGAAGAAGCTGAGAAGGAGCAAAGAGACTCTTACTCAAGAGGTTGGTTGGTTTTTGTCCTCAGTTCTGAAAGAGAACCAAAATGACATCACTGTGCTATAGTCAAGTTTCAATGTGTCTGACTGTGGCTGATCAGACCAATAGGAGTTCAGAATGTTCTACAACAGGTCGGGCACAAATAGTCCTTGTAAACGTTTGGGGTGGATACTCTAAACCTGTGCATCCTGTATTTTCTTTGAGCTGTTTCAATTCAACTTTGCTCATGGATCACAGCATCTTCTCTGATGAAGACACTCTAAACTGAGTGGTCCTGTGACAGTGTCTCCCATGTCACATAATCAATTCAAAGTTCTTAAGAGATGCCTTGAAAGTGTCCTTGCATCATTTTTTCTGACTACCATGTGAACGTTTGCCCTGTGTGAGTTCTCCATAAAGCAATCTCTTTGGCAAGCATACATTTTGTATTTGAACAACATGGCCAGCCCATCCGAGTGGTACTATCTGAAGCAGAATTTGAATGTTTGGCAGACTCAAGAGGTAGAGGAATACAAAAGATCAGTCGTCCTACCTTCACAACTGTATGAAGGGATTTTCAGTAATCAGTGTTCTTGTATTTGCCCAGCATTGATAGAGGCCCAATGAGTCACCCACGGCGATCACAAGCGGGGGGAGTAGAAGAAGCTGGCTCAGAGCATTAATAGAGCTAAGTTTCTTGACTTGACTTTGGCTCAGAGGTCCCGGATCTAGCTCTGAGATTGCTTGGCTGGGTTTTCAAAAGACTTCATTTCTGAAGTTGCCACCTGGGTGAAATTGACTAAGGAGGCTTGAGGGTGAGGGGCACCTGGGGGGTGGGGCGGTGGATGGACTTCCCACCATGTCCAAGGATGTGGCAAAAGCTGAGATTAGGCTGTTGTTGTTTTATAATTCTCCCTCCATACATGTGGGCCAGACCACATGAAGGGTGGCTGACACCATCTGTGTCACTCTGGGGGTGAAGGGACAGACACTGGTCTTACTTTGGTTTCTGTTGGAAGTATCCAGAACAGGAAGGGAGGGTGGGAATGGAGTGAGGGGCCTGCTGGTGGTGAGTTCTTCCATCTGGCCCCCTTTCTTCCTCTCTCTGACCCACCTGCCAGCTGGAGGAAGTCATCCTTATTGGCTTGAAGGTGCCATCCAAAGTGTGGCATCATCAGTGCTCACAGGATATTGCCTTCACTTGCCACAGCCCCGAGGACTGGGGCTGTTTTCTTTAGCTTATTGCCTTGTTTGATGTACTTATGGGAGGGCCATGCGGCTAGTCACAGCTCATATCCTGAGTGTTCTTGGAAGAGGTGAAATCCCCCTCCATGATAAAAACAGAAGTCCTTTGTCAGTCTTGAACAACAACCTGAGACTCTAATAATAGTAAGGTCTCAGGAGTTCACCAAGGGCTGGGATGTTCTTTCTCTCATTGGTCTCTAAAGTCTTTTGTAGGGGTAGGGCTGCTGGGATTTTGTAGATAATAAGTGCAAGTATTTACATAGTGTTGTGAGGTTTGTGAAGCACATTATGACATTCATTATCCCTCTTGTTCCTCACAATAGTCCTGCCATGTACTAAGATTCTTCCCATTTAAGGGAAACTGAGTCCTAGAGAGACGAGGTGACTGACCAAAGTCATACTGTAAGTTCAATGATATGTTAAGATTGGCAAAGAACTTCACTTATATTACTGTTCCTGAGCATAGTCCTTCAAAGTAGTGACTAGTTTGTCTCTATTTTACAGATTAGGAAAATGAGTCCTAGAGGGATGAAATCACTTGTCCATGTTCACACAGCTAATAAGTGCAGAAGGTGGAATTCAAGGGAGGCCAGATCTTCCTGATTCTAACTATAATACTCTTCTAAATACAATACTCACTCTTCAAAGCCTCCTCTGCAGCCCTCAGATGAAGTAAACTCTTCTACTTCTATATGAAGCTATGCTATCCTAGGCAGCCTAGTGCTCTACTAGGTGCTATATGGACCATTTGCACGAACTGGTCTGTCTTTGCCTGCAGAAGAGATATTTTAAATTCAGCAAGGTGGTGCAGTGGATAGAGCTCTGGTTGTGGAGTCAGGAAGGCTTGAGTTCAAATTTAGCCTCGGACACTTTCTAGCTGTGTGACCCTGGGCTTGTCACTTAGCCCTCTTTGCCTCAGTTTCCTCATCTGTAAAATAAGCTGCAGAAGGACATGGTAAATCACTCCAGTAATCTTTGCCAAGAAAACCTCAAATGGCATCACAGAGAATCGGACATGACTGAAACAACTCTACAACAGCACAAAGCAAGAAATGGTGTGAAGACCTAAATGGTACATTATGTGTTCATCATGACACTCCCCTGCTCTAGAAGCCTCTGTAGCTCCCTCTTTCTTCAGAGAGAGAACAGAGATTCATTCTCCATGGCATTCAGAATACTTCACAATGTGGCTCCAGCCTCCCTCCTATCACTGTTTCATTTGCTTGTCAGTGAGCTTGTTGCATCTCCGAATAGATGCTCCTTGAGGGCAAAGCTTATTTCATTTTATTTTCCTAGTCCCAGCATTTAGGAAATCATCTAATATAATGTCAGTACTTAGTTGCTATCTGTTTTAGAAAGCAGGAAACTAGGAAGGCAACTGGGAAGAGTGAAAAGAGCCCAGGGCTCTGAACTCCAAGAACTAGGGTTCAAATCCCGCCTTTGATGCTTAGTCAATGTGACTTTGGTAAGGCAGTTTTGCCTCTCTAGGTATCAATTTCCTTACACAAACATGCACTTTGCAACCTGTATAATGTTAAGGCTAGTCACTTCATCTCCTTGGGGATCTCCCTGTCCAATCCTGTCCATTTCACTCCTTTCTCATGACTTCTCTTGTCAGCCCTCTCCCCTTCCGCAGAGGGGGTCAGGATTTTCAGAGTGATGCCTCCCAGGGATGCAAAGCATCCCATTCAGTAGCCCATAGGCACGAACAGGGCCACCCATCTTTCCAGGTACCCAGATCAGCCAACAGGGCATGGACCTTGGGGACCCAGAACTGAGATAATACATGGGCTTCCTCTGTGACTGCTACCACCACAGAGTCAGCTGGAATTCCCCCCAGCTCTGGGCTGAGAGCCTTTAGGGAGAATGTTCTTTGTTCCCAACAGATTCCATGAATAACATCAGTGAATGGGGTTTCTTCTGAGTACACTGGTGGGATCTAAGCCTTCCTGATAGAAATAGGACTTAAATGGGGACTTAAAGAGCAGTTTTGGAAAAGGTGGAGAGGATGAAAGAGAACATTCCAGGTGAGGGCAGTAAGTAGGCAAGGCTCATGGGATCAGACCCTATATCTAGCATTAGAAGTCATCTTAAGGAACATCTTGACCAATCCCTTCATTTTACAAATGAGGCCCACGGTGAAGAAGTGAGTTGCTCTGGATCACACAGGTAGTGAGTAGAAGAGGCTGGATTTGAACCCAGGTTCTCAGACACTAAATCCAGAGTTTTTCCCACAACACCCAGCTTGAGGCAGGAATTCACAGCACATGCAGGGTTTCAGTGAGGAAACTACTTGCTAGGTGGAGCAGTGGGTGGACACCAGATTATGGAGTGCTTCTAAAGTCATTCTAGTTTTACTTATTTATCTCCAGACTGTGCCGTAATGTCACTGGTATTTGTTGTTCTTCAGTCATGTCCAACTCTTCAGGACTGAATATTTTGGGGTGAGGGTGATTTCTTGGCAAAGACACTGGAATGCCATTTCCTTCTCCAGTCTGTTTTACAGATGAGGAAACTGAGGCAAACAGCATTGAATGACTTGCCCAAAATGACACAGATAGGAAGTGTGAACTCAGGAAAATAAGTCTTCCTGACTCTAGACTCAGCACTAGGGGCCACCTAGCTGCCCATTGGCGTTAGTACAGGCCAGGGAACATCTGATGGAGAGACTACCCCCTCAAATGCAGGTGAGCCCCTGAATCATTCTTAATTATTTGTCTAGGGTCTCTGAGAGGAATAGTAGTTTCCAGTGGGTCTCCCAGCCAGTGTGTGTCAGGGGTGTTAGAAGTGAGCCCATCTAACAAGCCGCTAACAGTGCTCACCTTAAACAAAGAACAATGCCTGTTGTGAAATCAGGAAAGCTTTCTATTAATCTTTATGTCCAATCCCTCTGAATGGACAGGTAACCTCCCCAGTAAGGTTGCAGAACAGAACACGTTCAGAAAGATTAGGCTTCTTATTCTGTTTTCCAAACTTTGGATCTCCCTGGATACCATTCCCTGACCACGTAACTCCATGTTCTCCTCTCCTCTCACACAGCTCCTTGAGCCCGCACATTAGTTTCTGACCTCTAACCTGTCCATGCTAGTTTGCAATCCTTATCTCCTAGAACTGTATAAAACAGAATGTCCTTGTTTCCCACAGGGGCAGGAGTCAAACCTTTGTCTTTCTAACTCATATTAGATCTTTCTTTTTTACACTAAACTACCTCTATGCCAGATTAGTATTAGGTGGCATTTCTATTGAGCCCTATGATTTGTAAAGCACTTTAGATGGATCATGTTGTCAGAGTCTCACAGCTTTGAGAACTAATTGCTGCAAATATCACTCTTTTCATTTTATAGATCAGAAAACAGACTCAGAGATGATCCCGTCTCACAGAACTGGACACAGAAAAAAAAAACTTCAGAGGCTTTTTGGTCCAACCCTTTCATTTTCCAGATGGAATTGGAGGCCATAGAGATAAGGTGACTTACCCAAAGTCACATAGGTAGCATGTGAAAGAGGCAGAATTGGAACCCGGTTTGAAAGCAGCGTGATAAAATGACAAGAATGTTGATTTTGGAGTCAGAAGATCATGATTCAAATCTGGGCCATATTTTTTGCTGACTTTAGACAAGTCATTTTTCTCTAAGCCTTGGTTTCCTTTTCTGTAAAACAAGATCAGTGCACCAGAAACTCTCTAAAGTACTGCTGGATTCTAAATCTATCATCCCAATTCCAGGTTCGGCACTTTGATTGCTCTGCCCATCTATGCTCCCTAAGGAATTTGGACTCCATCTTGTAGATAATTCAGAGACACACTGCTCCAGTGAGAAATCCAAGCCCTTTGGAAGCTTTCCAAATCCCTCTGCACTCAGTCTCCAAACATGCAGCTCAAAGTTTTCTTTCAGGCTGACACTTGATACTTCGTGTCTTTTTGTATCCTGCATTTTGATTGGGCTCTGTGGTCATTCATTTCCCACCTCTCATACTTTGCTGTTCCTTTGTCTTTTCAGATACAAGGAGATAGGCTAAATTTGGCTTTTCCATTCCTTCACCCTGCCAAATGTCTTTCCCTCCTGGGAGCTGCCTCGCATCTCACTCTCACAGCAAATTTTTCAGAATGAACTGCTGTCTGTACCTCTGAGCTTGACTCAGACACATGGAGAGAACCTTCCCCATGGGATTCAGATCACGATTTCAAAGTGGTCAGACGGGAACGTAACCGAAGCTTGGGCAACGTGGTGGTTGGGTTACTTCTAAGGTCCCTAATACTTCCTCCTAAGGGTGAAAATGAGCTGGCTTGGTCTATTGTTCTGCAATAAAAGGCAGTACTGACAGAGGAACCAGCCACTCTCTGGGCCCTAATTTCCTCATCTATGAAATTCCACCAGACAATTGCTAGTTCCTCTAATTGTATGTGGAGTTATGGAAGGACCTCTGAAGTCCTTTTCAGCTTGAAAATTGAATGGAAAATTAGGTCAGAACCACAGGGAGTAAAAGCTCACAGTTATAATAGATTACCTTAGGATAGAGAATTACTTGGCATACAGGGTCTTACTGGATTCTCACAATAACTGTGGGAGAATGCACATGCTTGTAGAGCCAGTTGTTAATGTCAGAGATCATTGGGTTCCCTGTAGTAATCTACTATTCATATCTATGTTTTAAAGATCAAGACTGATAAATTTTTTCAATATCTTCATTTCCTAATATCCTTCTCCCAAAGCCATCATTTGTCATAAAGGGGAAGAAAATGGCAGTTCAACAAAATCAATTAACAAATGAACTGAGTCTGGTAGAATATGGTATGTTTCACACCCAAAGCCCTCCTCCCCAGCAATGCACAAACTTAGTCTATTTACGCATTGCTTATTTGGGGACACACCTGATTATAATAATGACCCAGTATTCACTTTGTTTTTGATCTTACCTTTTTATAATGCCTGGAACACAATAAACTCGTATTAAAGGCTTTGTAACTTGTCTTGTCGTCATTGTCCATCCCGTTTTCCTGATTCAGGTTGCTTCACATTGCATCAATTCATGGAAGTCTTCTCATAATTTTCTATATTCCTTGTAAATTATTTATTATGATAATAATGTTCCAATATATTGATATACCACAAATATGTTTAAGCATTCGCCAATCAATAGGTTCCTACTTTGTCTCTGGTTATTTATTACCACAAAAAGTCCAAAAGTTCCAATTGCTACTAATCTTAACACAATTCTCAGGGTTATTACAGTCCCTAGATAGCTTTCTTTTTAGTAGTTACTAGCTGTTTGAATATAGGAAAGTCACTTTTCCTTCCGGAGCCTCAGTTTTCTCCTTTGTCTCTGCCTGCCTCACAGTTCACAATGGAATATAAATCCTTAGAATGCAGTGTACTGGCATGGAGGAATGGTTTCATTTGTTATATTTGTGTCTCCAGTACTTGGCACCTAATAGGCACTTATGTACTTGGTGATTGAATGGTTGATGGAAACTCTGAGGCAAAACCACCACGGAACACTCCCAGGTAAGTCTTTTGAATATTTGACTCACATTCTTTGCCCCGTTGACCTCCTGTGCCTGGATTCATTCCCCAAAGGTTAGTACACTCCAACTCCCTTTTACTCTCAAAAATTTGCTGCCCATGCTCTCATTCCCATCCACTTAATCCTTCTCAAAAAGACCCACTGCAGATTTTCCTTCCTCTTCCATTATACCATCTGTGCCAGACTTCTCTATAATGAACAGACTTCCCTTTCCTTGAGACCACTTCCTCTTCTGTTCCTTCCATCTTTTGCTCACTGAGAATTGTTCCTCATGATGATGTTGTACAATTTCTATTTTCACTAAAAAGCAATTTAATTCAGCAAGGATTTATGAAGTCACCTACTCTGTGGCATGAACTGCAGGTATATGTATATACACAGTCCCCTGTATGCACAGGGGACACATAGTCCCTGTGCCAAGGAGTTTCCATTCTACCAAGGAGAAGTAGGTAGGAAGTATCTCGGGCTCCTAAGCACAAAGGTTATTGAAATGTGCATATTCCTCTCTGGAGGTGAATGTCTTTCACTGACTGGGTTAAGAATGACAGCCAGACCCTATTTGTCAAGAAGTTCTAGAAGGAGGGCCGCCCTAAGGCTGCAAGATGGAATGGTATGTGGTTTTGTTTGGGGGCAAGGGAAAGGTCTTTCAGAGAGCAGACATTTGGGCTCTGAGACATTGGATCATATAAACAGAAGAGAATTGTTAGCCCCAGCCCCTCATTTGAGGCCAGAATCATAGTCAAGATACTTGGGTTTGAATCATCAAGTGGTTTTATAAGTTTGCACTGAAGGCATGATTTAGCTGTTTAATAGAACAGTCTTTAATTTAAAAAGTAGCTTAAGAAATGACATAACTAGTGCTTTTCATTCCAACTCTACAGGCACATAAAAGGTCCTTAACTTTGTTTCCACTGTTATTACTTACAGTTATAAAGCCCGTAACCTACCATTGTAAAACATAAATGGGAAGATGGCCAATTTCAGGGGACATATTCTCCCAAGTTACAGAAGCCATCATCAGAGACATAAGACCTCCCCCTCCAATTACAACAAATCAACTCTAATTTTCCTTTTTTGCAGGTTTTTTTCTCTTTGAAAGGGAAAGAAAGCAGGACTTACAGTAACACTTGGAGAATTATTGAGGGTAAAACTCTTTGTAAACTAAATTGCTTTGCAAACCCTTTCTTGGTATCCAGATGTGACCATGTCATTGTCCTTAAGAGACTTCAAATGTTTCCCTCTTGCCTGTGCATTTGGACTGTTCAGGATCATATATTTTACCTGGCGCTCTCCCCACTCCATTCCCTCAGCTTGCCTCAAATTTATATTGTACAAATCTTCTATGTTCCTAGTTATTTGAGACTATTGCAAGTAATCCATCAGATGTGAGCTCTTCAAGCGTAGGGTCCATGATTTTCCTTGTATCGTTAAGCTCAGCACAGTGCTCGACATATATAGTATCCCTTCAACATCATGACATTCCTCATCATATTTTTGATATACTGTGGGTCAGCATGAAAACTTGTATTTTGAGGGAGTTTTGTGGAAGCCTCAAATGATGCATGAAGGCTATCAGATGACAGAAAAAGTGCAGAAACTTAAAAATCCATAAAATATATGTATAGTATTTCATAATATCAATATATTTTATCTTTTAATACCATAATAATTCAGACCTTCTCTGAAATGAAAAAAGGGCCAAAATTTTATGGGGTTTTTCCAGATTGTGTTGTACCCTTAGCCCCTCATCTATGGAAGTGTTAACTGTCATAGGCACTTAGTAAATGCTTGTTGATTGACTGGCATGTTTTCTTTCTTGTTAGATTATGAGCTTTTGAGGGTAAAGACTATAAGCATTGCCTAGAATATAGCTGGCACTTAACGTTCATTCACAATGAAGATGATGGTGGTGGTGGTGATGGCAAAAATAGGAACACTGGGTGCAAGGCAGAGAGGAAGATTTGGGACAAATGAGAGCAAAATTTCTCAAACAATCATAACAGGCTGTCTTGGGAGACAGAAGTTTCAGCCTCACCCAAGCTCTACAAGGAAAAGTTGGATGACTGCGTCTCTGGTAGATGTTGGAGAAAGCATCTTGGTCAGGACTTCGTTGAAATAGATAACCTCTGAGTCCACTTCCAGAGCTGGCATTCTGAAATTCTATATCTTTGGGGCAAGAATTGTATACACAAGGTGATTGAGTTCTTCTTGGAAATCATCCGTGATAGTTCCAAAGCAAGCATAAAACCACAAAGGTGTAGCTATGCATTATTCTTGCCCGCAGTATCATCTGATAACAGACTGGGTGATAGGAATTGAACATTTAAGAGGAACGTTGGAAATACAGTGCCACAACTACAGTAGAAGCTCTCTGGCAGAAGAACTTAGTTTTTCTTAATTCGAGAGGTATGGGTTTGGGATACATGGAATCTTTGAAGGTTATATTACACACATATGCA